>NW_027481851.1:0-154546 GCF_965637985.1 Blastobotrys vanleenenianus
CCCCCATAGTAAACTCCCAACCCACCATAGTAAATTTTCCCCCCGCCCCATAGTAAACTCCCAATTTTCACCATAGTAAACTCCCAACCCGCTCCCATAGTAAAAATCGGGGATTTTTCCAACCGTGTATCAATTGCATGCATGCATGCATGCATAAAATCTGAGACATCTGTGCATGAGCCGCGCAGATATGTACGGCGCCTGTGGCATCAGCCGCATAATTATATATAAACCGGGTATATATACAGTAGTACATATATGTACTGCAGTATACGTACATATATACTATATATAGCTAGTATACATGTGAGATTTTGCGCGCGCGCGCCGGCCAAGTTTTGCGCACCGAATCCCTTATAAATCCCAGGCCACTTCGGATCCCTATAGACATATGCATCTGCATGCATTCATGCATGCGTATGTATCGATCGATATTATGCATGCGAGTGCATGAGTGCGTGCACTGCATGCAATTTATATTGCAATTAATATACACATATTGAAGCTCGATTGCTTACAAATACCGGTAGAACATTTTCAATTTGACCAAATGCCAAAAACCGTGGAACGCTAGCATCAGTTGCAGCTGTAAATTGTTGGATGCTAGAGAATAACGCACCAGCAAATGCCTAGTGGTATGCGCCAAAGAATGTGGTGTTTAATGTAGACACTTTCTAGCCTTGTACTTTCGTAAAATTAGAGTCAGATATCATTTATAATTGATATTTGACTTCCGACAGATGAATCTGTCAGGACCTGATGTTGAGGTATAGTGGTTCGGTGAAGTGACCGAAGTGAAACGGTTCGGAGAATAAGCCGAGCTGCGGAATCAGAGCGCCGGTGATGAAGCGAAGGAGAATCGCACCGGTAGCATGAAAGATAAATTGAGGGAATTTCCCATGGTTGGAGAAGTAAGCAAATAGACAGTAATGCAGGGACTCACCGGGGACCAAGTCTCTGACACACAACCAGTAGCTGCGACAGAAAGAATGGATAAGGATCCATTCATCCAACACCTGAAAGCACACAATGTTAGCTTCCACAAGACAAAGTTGTCTAGGTTGCGAACAGGGCATGCATAATATCTAAGTACTGAGTTAACAATAGTCCACAGAATCAAAGGTAAAGTCCATATCAAAACGTAATAAGAATAACTGCACTTCAAAGAGTAGATGGGCAAGTGCCTACAGCTACCTGATGTGTTGTAGATCAAACACGTAGTAACACCGGAGTGTTCACAATAGAAACGGTGAAGAAAAGGAAAAGAGAAAATAGGTGAAGTTGTGCTCTTATAATGGAGACTAACTTCGGGACGGACATAGTGCGTTCCGAGGAGTTAGCGCGATCCTAGGAGTCTACCTCTCTGATCATACCCTTTAGAGGGTTTACCTGCTTTGGTGTATGACTCGAAGTATCTCCTGGTGCTTTCTTCTCTGGCACCCAACAGAATCAATAGATCAGTTACGAGGTCTGGCCCTCGTCTTAATCGATTAGATAATATTGACACGCCTTTATGATGATCCAGTATTTTATTTTTCATGCGCTGTGTTCTGGTTACCGTATAACTATAGTGTAACAGTCATTCGTATCATGTGTTCACTTACTAGCAAAAGCATGTGGTATTACAAATCTAAGAAATTAACTTTCCAGGTCTTCGGTCCAAGTATGGCTCAGTTGTAGCTAGTACCGTAAATAAACGCCATCTACCGGGAATAACATTAGAACCGAATGAATGTGGTTTAAAACTTCTGTGAAATCACTGCCTTTCATATACACCGAGACGACCTTTATGCCAGAATAATTTCTTATTGGACTTTGAAAATACTATTTGTGTATCTAAGGAACAGATTAGTCTTTATTTCGCTGGACTTAGGTTATCCTGGCGTGCCTTATTTTATCGCCGTTATAACAGCATTCATAACCTTCGAGCAACAAGTTGAAATACCCCCAATTTATTATACCAATGATAATAATCATGTTCATATCGCTGAAAACTTTTCATCATAATTCCCTGAGATGTATTGTCTGTGATGCGTCATGTTGCAAGACATAACAGGATGCAAATGCATCTCTGACACTAGCAGCATCGCATGTTTTACTATTCTGAAGTAGTTTATTTCGATAGACTATTCCCCGAGCTTTCCATCCACATACCAAGCAATTTTAACCCGCAACGTAATTATGTGACAGCTTGTTGCTGTTAGTGAAATGGCCAGAGATAACCTTAATTGCAATGAACCAGCGGTGGAGCTTCTAACATATACAAGAATAATCAACCTTTTAGTGGTCCTTGAACGTTACACTGTAGCAGTAGAGCTTCTTTTACCCAGCCAGTCAATAATAAACGATGCCTGATATTAAGAATGAACATAATAAATTGTAGGACAGAACTTGCAACTTCTATAATTTCTAAGTTCGTCAGAAACTTCACATTACAATGTAAAATCGTAATCCTTAAATGCACGTTTAAATGCATTTGATTCTATCAATTCTTCTTCCGGAGCTTGAGCACATTCTCTCCAACTAACTCGCTTTTCAGCATTTAGCAGTCGAGCGAGAACCTTCCGGCCGAACTGAAAGTCAAACCGATTGACAGTAGTCAAATCTATAACCAGTGGTTTTTCTTCACCTGGGACTGATATTTTGAAGTACTCACTTTCGTCCGGAGAGAGCTCTCTCTTGTAGACCACCCAACTCGCCTTTTGCGCTTCTGCTTTAAACTCTTTCTCAATCAATGTTGCAGATATAGAACCAGGAATTGGCACAACTTGGGTATGGATATGAACTCCGCGAGACTGGCTGAGTTCAAAACTGACCATCGAGAGTCCTTTTGAACGGAACATTTCGGCCAGAGAAACAAGATACTTTTGTCGCTCCACATAGACAGTGTCTTTGGATTCCAATGGCACGTGTTCCCACAACGGAACATGGGCCAGTGGTAGTACCAGGGCATGGCCAGAGAAATCAATCTTGTTGTCTAGGATCTGAGGCGTAGTCAGGGGGCCCTTTGCCAGGGCAACATACGTCTCATCCCCTATGGATACTACTAGATTCTTATCCAGGTTTGGATTGGACAAGCAGAAGAAGCACCCTTCCGGTCCAACAGGCTTCATCGCCGCTCGCTTGTTGTCACGTCGATTTCTGAAATCGAATTCGCTCTCCACTCTCGTTCTCTTTCTATCCTTTGGCTGTTGCCATCTTGTCGATTCGACAGTTGTAGGGAATGGAACTTTAGTTGTGCCTACAGGATCGGGCTTGGGGATGTCAGGGACGGCAATGTTGAAGGCATAGAACCACTTCGCTTTCGAGCCAAATGAACCGAGACTAATGAACCGTGTAATTTGACTCTCTTTTGAAGTGTCCCATTTGTATGGAACTCTTTCCCAGAAAACGTCTTTCTGCGGCCCTGAAATGGTGAAATGATATCGCGGCTGTGTCTTCTTAACCGCATCCACCAACGAATCCTCGTGAATGATAGAGTTAAAATCATTCAAAGTCGTTGCGGCATTGGTACCATTCGTCACAGCCGTCGGCCAGCGACTGGAGATTAAAATATCTGCTGCATATTTTAGCTTCTCCTCAATATTTTCACCATATTTTGTGCAAGCAGCAATGGTAACTCCTTCGGCGGTTTTGATTTGGCCTATCCCCCCTAGATATATCAAGTTCTCAGAGACCTCGCCACTCTCACTATCAACACTAACACCGTCAGGTAGCTCTGCTTGACTAAAGTAGACTGTTAGCTGTGGGGTCGTTAAGTTGCTGAGAGAATCTGAGCTGGAAACGACATCTTCGCCGACAATGATCAGACACATGAATGGTCCATTTTTTGCATTGATTGCGTTCGCCTTTTGGATCAGAGAATCTAGATCTCCATTTTTCGCATATCCTAGCACCAATCTAGATAGGTTAGCATACTTGCATAACGAATTATAATACTTACATTTTATGGCTTCCCATTTCTGTATCTGGAGGATAAATTGATTTTTCAAGTTATCGCACTTGGTCTTTGGGACCACCGGTTACTGTACTGTACCGATCCCGCAGTGCCTGCCTAAACATGCCCCCGAGAGAACAATAAACCGCTCTGCAATGACCGAGACCAATGCGTACTTAAATGCAAAATATTAGTCATTAAGTTAAATCTATCTTTATGTGTGCGATATCTTAGCTGTAGATACCCTGCGTCAATAGCTGATACTGATCATAAAGCCGGGTATAAATACTGCCAATGGACTTTTGAATCAAAACATTATCCACAAAGCCATCAACCTCAGAATCGCTTAGCTGTAACTGGAACCGTTGGCGCAATTGCATGGCTGTTGCTGGACCTAAGTAGAAACACGGCAGGTCTGAATCGCGAGCCATCATCTCCACCAGAATAATAATCGATTCAGCATTTTTCCTCAGCGCTTTGAACGACTCCTTGAGGAGTCCTCTAAACATTTCGAACCACGTCGAACCAACACCGCCCATCAGATCAACATATTCCTGGGTCAATTTGAATGGCGCTGCTTCAAAGCCAAATCTGCCTGGAGAATTAGACAACAGGAATCCAAAGTCAATGTGAATGATATGTCCCTCATTGTCCAATAGAATATTACCATTGTGCCTATCCTTGATTTGCAAAATGTAGCAAATGACGGAGTATGCTGCAAGAGACCTAACAAATGCATCCAACGCCATTAGGTACCTCTCAGAGTCCTTACCTCCAAACTTGCTTTCAAAATGGTCGACAAGAGACGCGATTGTTCCTTTCGGATTCTTCCCAGAGGCAATTGAGGCATTGGTCAGAGCCTTCTTGATAGAATGAATCGACAAACCGTTAGTAATAGTCTCGACAAGGCCAGACGAGTCATTGGTAATAAGAATTCTCATGCGTTTAACCCAGACATCAACCTCGGTGTCCTTCCAAATCTTCTCCATGGCCATGATTAGCTGGCACGCAAAAGCTTCCTGTCGCAAATCGTTACCAGTCTTCGCAATCACTGAGAACAAGTCCCAGTTAGGGTGGCTACCATAAGGAGAAGATTTTCTGATTCGCTGTTTCCTGGCCTCCCAATCTTCTCCTAGATTAGCAGCACTCGGATCATCACTATTTGACGAGGTCATACCAGCAGTCTTCAAGTCATTTTCCAACTTCCTCTCACCTGCCTCGCCCTGCATGCCAGAGTAGGCGGTATGCTCTTCCATTGACTGCATGCTAGCAATGATCCGTGATTTAATGGCACTAATATCGCTCTTTGGAAGCTTGCTACCTCCCGCATCTAATTGCGTCAACATAATGGCCGCTGTTCGCATGTGGGTAGCCAAGTCAGTAACCTCAAATGATCCCTGGTTGTGATTCATCATTGTGGGCGTAGATGGTATTGACGTAGGGTAGGAAGACGAGAAAGAGAGATCTGATGCCCGTGGAGAGGACGCTACACCCTCTTTCTGTACCACCTGTGGCGGAAGAGGAGACGGCGGGCGCTGCGCAAACACCGACAGCGAGGCCGAAATAGCATCCTGCACATCGAGCTCCTTTTTATTCTCGTACTGGCGGAGAGCGCTAATATCAGCCATGTCCTTTTCCTCCTCGTCATCATACTGGGCGTTCTCCGGGTCATATCGCTGGTAATTCGACAGATTCATCGGTTCATAAGTCGTATCAAAAATATATCGCCTGTCGGGAGCATTTGGGCCAAACAAGTATTTGTTGGCGTCGTTATCCGGATCAAAGTCGACGTCCCCTTTGAGATACTCAACCAAGAGAAGAAACGGTACCCTTTCGGCCGAGTTCAGCACGGTCGCCTCGGCAGACGATATTCGCACAATTCGGTTCTGGGTGGCTTCGTCATCGCAATTTGGCAGAAGCATAGGGATGTCGACCTCCGCAGGCAAGTCTCGATTGAGCATTGCTAGCTCAGCTCGCAGAGCCGACAGGCGGGCCTGCTTTGGCACTTGGAGCAACCGCGCTGAAATTGCCTGAAGCGCATATACAAACTGGGTCTGGCACCGGAAATAATTCGTCTTCAGGATCTTGACCCTTTCATCGTAGGTAGACTCCGGCAATAGGGATGACGAAGGCATCGTGCGCAGTTGGGTCGCTCCAGTAGCAGTAAAGTTGTTGGTAGAGCTATTTGACGCCACTGAAGTGACTGAGGGTGTGGGGGAATGTTGCCTGAATTCCTCTTCCTTCTCGGCTAAGTTGGGAAGGGACATGGACTCCTGCTTGCCATACTCCATGGATCGCACGCGCTGGATGGCAGATTTCTTCTCCAATGGCTTTTTCTGAGGCGTAGCTTTAACGGGAGCATCCTGCGTAGAATGCAAATCAGGCGTCGAGGACGCGTCTCGAGAGTTCTGTAGCTTAGCGAGATGCATACTGGACGCTGAGCGGCTGCGCAACAGCTTCGAGGCAATTTGGAAGACATGAGATCGCTGCTTACGCCCCTGAGAAACTACAAGAGGCTTGATGAATTCAGCCACCCCGGGGAGGCCTGGTGCCGCGGCAATTACGGATGCCAATACCAACGCTGGGGCAGTATTTTCCCGCAGTTTTATGGTTGGCGGATTGCCCACGTTGAACAGTACATATTGGAGCTTATTATAAAGCCGTTTGCAAACTTGGAATCCGTAGCTCTCTGGATCAGACGCCAGCTCCGTGAGGTGTGCTTGCAGTTCCCAAAAGACCAAGAGCGTCGCATGGGTTGATTCGCTGCAGAGGTCTACCAGCAGGTCCTCAAGAGCCATGGATTCCGTCTCGACGGTAACCTGGAGTTGCACGAGCTGAGGCAAAAAAAATTGGATCTCCTTCGAAGGGTACGACCGCAGCTTCTGGCACAGGTAGAGGTGAATACCGACATTATTGGCGTGCTGCTCTAAGTACTGCACGCAGCGAAAGAGCGTGAAATGCGGTGAGTCGATAAAGCGAAGAAGTAGAGCATTGCCGCTTCCGCGAATGCCATGATCCGACATTTGGCCAATTTGTTTTCAGCGCGAAGTACAATATCTGTCTGTTGTAATGACGTTTTCGACAGCTAGTCTCTCCAGACTGGTTCAAGCTCGGTTCGCCATCAAAAATTGCGACAACATATACACAAACTAGGCTTCAAGAAGAAGGAAATGAACGACTGATGCAAGCGAATGTCCTTCTTCAATATCGTTGTGTGGAAATGCTTCCAATTCAGGTCGACCTGCTTATTGATTTCGTGTTCACACAATAGAAACTAACACATGGAACTTCAGTACTAAAGGGGGGCCGACGCTTGGGGATGGGACAATAACCGCCGCACTCAATATTATGTGCCAGTCGTCTGAAGTTAATTGAGTCGGATCCACCAGGATTAATGATGGATTTTGAATTGCGCAAGAATTTATACAATAGCGTATTTTGATGTATTTCTTACAGGCTGCTCTGGGTTTCAGCCAGCGAAATGCTTTGCCATTGCATGCTTGAAAGGGTTTATGTTTTGTGAAATAACAACTGCTAATTTCGTAGAAGATAGACATTGCATGCAATGATCAAATACGGTATGTACCGTATTGATCTCGAATGCACGGACGGCTTTAGCAGCTCCTACTGATCCGAGCTTTCATTAATTTTTATTCGCTGGAAAAATAACAAGCGGTATCCGTATATTTCTTGACATTGAATAAGCGGTTGTGAGCGCCTGCAGCTAATGCCCAATCTACAGTACCTGGCTATACCTGGTTACTACCGCAGTACGTACCACCAGTGCATAGGGGACAGGGATACATATCACAGTTTTATCCGTCACTCATACACAACTATTCGAAAAGACCTGTCTGCGCAAAAAATATATGGCATGTATTACAAGTAGGTAAGTAGCCTCAATGGAATGTGGATTCATGTATAATTGCAAGGAATGATTGATAGATCATGATGAGCATTCCCAATGTGCCAGGCAAGATTGCTCAACAACTCTGCTATTGACTTGATCCTCGTACAATCAGTATTGCCATAAAAGTACAGCACTGTCACGCAGGTGGTAGAGACAAAGACGCAGCTGAATGGATAAATTGAACCATTCTTTTCATTTTACGTACAGTCCCGCAGTGCGAAGTGTGTACCCTGCGCACACTACTCGCATGGTTGTGCATTACTGAGCACGACGGAATGACAGATAGCCGCCCAACGGTATCCCCACAAAATGGAGGAGACATTAGTACCACACTTATTCAAATACGGCTGCGATGCAGGCGGTCCTCTGGGGATGCTTAGAACCCCATTACGTATTTTACTCGAGTTCCTCCCTTTCTTGGAGGTTCAAAACCCACGGCACCGATGTTGAGTGATAATCGGCGGAGGAGGGGGGGGGGGGGGGGGGTTGGATCTATTTCTAACCAAAACCAGGCGGCCACCAAGAGAGGCAAGTGGGCAGATCCGTCCCCCGCCCAACTCATCGCCGATGGAATTCGATATCCACGTTCTAGTGCGCGGAGGAAAGGTTGAAGAAACAGCGTACCTGAGTCTATAGGCTTTCTATGATACGGAGTTGCCTCCAGTAATTACAGTCTGCGGTATGGATCACCTGGAAAAATGCTGTAGCAGCCAGGAATGGCCCCCGCAATATCAAGGCACAAATGTCCACGGTTCGAAGTTCCGCTCGCGCTAAAAGAACCTCTCCACAAAGCTAAGATCATGTCTGCGATGGAAAATCCGCTTCGAGACCGTGGGTGAGTACCATCGTACGGCTAAACCTATCGCTGTGAGAGGGGTCGCATCGTGGTGCACCGCTAAGTGCAATCAAACGCGGCCCAGTGCTCTCCTCCATTTTTGCACGAGAACAGGCGGGCCACTATAGACGCATTCTATCTTCAGCAAGAGAAAATGGGCTGAGGAAGAAAAAAAGTGCTCTTTGATCATGCATTATTCAACTGAGACCTGCTGATAAAAAAATCAATAAGATAATATTCGATAGGACCGGGAAAAGTGAAGAAGCCATTGGTGCCCGATATTCAGAAGGCTTCCGTAAAGCGACCCCCGCTTAAACCGATCTGCAGACCTAATCTTGCCAGTTGACGTACAGAACACAGGTTATAGGGCTGCATGACCGAGGATGTCTGTTTGAGAGATTGAATGTGAAACGACGTAGTTCTACATTGGATGCTTCCAGCCCTCCCCCCCCTCTTTGTCCATGATGAAATGGATTTTTCGCTCCTTCTTTCCCATCGCCGTATTGATGTTTTAGCCTTGCCCGAGGGCGGAAAAAGCGGGGGTGGAAAAATGAATCACCAACGGTTATGCAACCGGCCAATCTGGAACAGTCAAAATGATCATCAAGAACAGCTGAACAGAGGCGGAATTGGCGAGGGCGGGGACTCGTATGGCCCACTACCTGCGATCAGGTAAAGGCTTTGACCGCACGGGACCGTATAAGGCTTGGAAAATGGGGGCGGTCTGCGACGTATGCAAGGACAAACTGCGAAATACGGTGGAGAAGTGTGGGTAGCCCGTGTATGCCCATAGCGTACAGTACAGTACATAGTCGGACTCGAGAGGCGAAAAAGCGAAGAAGACTATCGTGATGCCATGGAAGCAGCGAAGGCCCTAATTTGGCAGGTCTCTAACTCATAATTTGCTGGTTTGCATTACCGTTCGACAGGCTACGGTCTGGAGATAATCTGTGAGACAGCGCTGCTCATACTGTGTACATTGCAAGGCGTATGCTCAACCGTGCGTAGAGTACCTGTCTCAAATGCTGCAGGACACGTTGAAAAGGAAGAGTCAACCCATCAAGTACCACCGCAGGACCCATTGGAAGAGTCAACCCCAGCGCTGAACTGCGGGTGTATGCGAAAAAGAAAGCCACGGAGTTTATGCAGACAAGTGCTCGAGAGGAAATCAGTTGTATAAATGTGGCCCATTTTCGCAGGCCTTTTAGGGGGCTTCTCGCTAACCTTGGTTTGGTTCTCGTTTCCTCCATAACTGAGCCTAACCATGTACAATAAAACGAACAACCCGGAGGTATTCTACGCCATAGAAGACCCTTCTACGGGCCAGAGCCAACAAGTACCGTCTCCTTCAAAAGACATTGAAAAGCAACCTATCACTGGCATATATGAGCAACCACCCATCGATGATGAGATGTACGACCCCAAGGACGAAACCCCCGAGACTCGACAGGTGGCGCGTCAGCTCAAGGCTCGACACATGGCCATGATCTCTCTCGGTGGAACTATTGGTTCTGGTCTGTTCATTGGTACCGCGGACTCTCTGTCGCAGGCCGGACCAGTGGGCGCCTTGATTGGATTCCTGTTCATGGGCTCGCTGGCGTATTCCATTACACAGTCGCTCGGTGAGATGACTACCTACATCCCTGTTACCGGTTCGTTCACTGCATTCAGCACACGGTTTATCTCGCCTTCGTTTGGTGCCGCGCTCGGCTGGCTCTACTGGTTCTCGTGGGCCCTGACCTTCGCCGTAGAGATTAATGCCGCGGCAATGGTCCTCAACTACTGGACCGACGCTGTTCCCAATGCAGCCTGGATCGCTATCTTTTTCGTCGTAATCACATTGCTCAACCTGTGCGCTGTCAAGTTTTACGGTGAGATTGAGTTCTGGGTGGCGCTCGTCAAGGTCGTCGCCGTCGTCGGCTGGATCATCTACGCCTTTTGCATGGTGTGCGGCGCTGGCAAGACTGGCCCAGTTGGCTTCCGATACTGGCGAAATCCTGGCCCCTGGGGCCCAGGCATCTACGTTAAAAACGTAAACAGTGGCCGGTTCCTGGGCTGGCTCTCTTCCCTCGTCAATGCTGCCTTCACGTACCAGGGCACCGAGCTTGTCGGTATCGCCGCCGGTGAGTCGTCAAACCCGCGAAAAAACGTCCCGAAGGCCATCAACAAGGTGTTTTATCGAATCGTCGTCTTTTACATCTGTTCCATCATCCTCATGGGTCTTCTTGTCCCGTACAACGATCCGCAGCTGGAGAGCGATGACTCCTACATTGCATCTTCGCCATTCGTCATCGCCATCATCAACTCCGGCACCAAGGTCCTGCCGTCCATCTTCAACGCTGTGATTCTCTCGACCGTACTGTCGGCCGGCAACTCGGATGTCTATTACGGCTCACGAATTCTCTACGCCCTTGCCGAGACTGGTGTCGCGCCGAAATGGTTCAAGTGGTGCAACAAGCAGAACGTTCCAGTGTTTGGCGTCATCCTGACGGCCGTCTTTGGGTTATTTGCGTTCCTCAATGTCTCCAATTCCGCCACTACCGTGTTCAATTGGCTGCTCAACATCTCTGCCGTCGGCGGCATGATTGGCTGGTGCGCCATCTCCTTCTGTCACATTCGATTTATGCAGGGTCTCAAGGTAAAGGGCATTGACAGGAACTCCTTACCGTTCACGGCCAAATGGGCTCCATACTCCACATGGTACGCATTTATCGCGAATTTCTGCATTGTATTCCTCCAGGGCTTTAGCTGCTTCTTCAATTTCAGCGCAGACACTTTCCTCACTGCTTACATCTCGCTGTTCATTTTCGTCGCCCTGTGGATTATTTTCCAGGTCGTTTTCCGATGTCCATTCATGATCAAGCTCGAAGACATGGACTTCGATTCGGGCCGACTAGAAGTCGAAAGAACCGTCTGGGAGGAGAAGGAGAGTAAGACTCTCTGGCATAAGATGTGGGATGTTTTGTGCTAACTTTCTGTATTTACGAACTTAATGAATTCTGTTTTGTATTTTATATATACCAAGCCATATTTGTGTACGAGTGTTCTGCAAGATAATTACTTTTCTCCACTGTTCGTTTATCGGATAGGTGTCGCTGGTGTCCGGTAGGTCAATAGGGGTTGGCTCACTTGAGGGGTAGGGTGTCGTCGGTTCGAAATTTTCCCAACCCGCCGTCCGGTACTGTAAGGAACATTGTATATCATGGACGACTCCGAGTTACAGGCTATCCGACAGGCTCGACTAGCTGAGCTTCAGAAAAACGGCGGTCAGAATGCTGGTCAGCAGCAACAGCAGGATCAAAGCCAACAGTAAGTTATTATATTGAAATTTAAGATGCGAATGTGGTTAACTAACGATTACAGGGCCAGCCAGGAGGAGGAAATGCGACAGTCCATGATGTTGCAGATCCTGAGCCCTCAGGCTCGTGAGAGGCTCTCCCGTATTAGAATTGTTCGTCCTCAGCGGGCTCAGAGGTAAGTCTCTAGATCTAATGATCTCTACATCTATTGATTCTCGGTTCGGGAAATCATGGCATGCTGACCTCATCTAGTGTCGAAGATCTACTTATCCGAATGGCACGAAGTGGACAGATTCGACAGAAGGTTTCTGAAGAGGAGCTTGTATCGCTGTTGGACCAGATTTCGCAGCAGGAACAGCGAACCAGCCAGACCAAGGTAGTGTTCACCCGACGAAACGATGACGACGATGATGACTATGGCAAGCCTCATAAGGACTCTCACGCCGACTCTGATGAGGATGACTTTTTTGATTAATTAGCATTTAGTCTTTGGCAATTAACCGTACCTAGATGTAATTTTTGTTGGTATATGTAGCATGTTACATCCTCTTACATCCTGGTCACCTTGCCCATAATACCGTGTACATGTTATTTCCTCAGCTCAATGCTCTATATTGGACTTTGAGGGAATCGTCTTGTCTTAAATGGACTTTGGAAAATCATCTACAGCTGAGACGACAACTCAGTAAGAGGATCCATTATTCGGCACCTCCGCCAGTTCATTACTGTACCCCGGTACTTCGTAATCGGTTCTTAAAGGTATTTTCGCTGTGTTGGTAATCCACGAGTGAGAAGTAATTTGCATAATACATTTGAGCACAATAGGTCTTGTAAAAAAATGCCAGTGGTAGACCATTATGGATACTGCACCGTTATCAACGCTCAATTGTAGGTACCACTGGTATCTCACCATGTATCGGTGATTCACTACGGTATTGGTATTCATAAGTTCTTGTTACAGTAAACGAGAGAACAAAAAGGTGCAAATTGTCAGCCGTTACAACTAAAATTACTGGTTAACAAAGATAAAGATCAATTGAGTAGCGCCTTACTACTGTAGTTCTATAACTTTCTCTCTTCCACAGGTTGTGGAGTGTAGCAAAGGCATCTCATGCAGAGCTACGCCTTCAAAGGACCTCCAAAGCCTATATATCAATCTTAAACCCCAGTCTTTAACACAATTCAAAGAGATAGCATATTAAGCATATAGGGCCACATAGTGAACTCATTTAATAACCAACTGAAGTGCTTACCAGGCAGCATCTTGTCGATATCGGTACACGGGAAAATCTCCCAACTACCCGCTAAAATATCCAAATTTTTCTTTTCAAATAGACTTCGAAATCTCCAGATATACGAACAACGCCATAAAAAATGCCTCCAGTGCAGCAGATCCCACAAGGCCAAGGCCAGCCGTCGAACTTTGAGAAGTTCAAGATGGGTGCCATGATGGGCACTACCGTCGGTGCCGTTATTGGTATTATGTTCGGTAAGCCGTTCTCCCCCCTTCCCCCCGGACTTTCTTTACAGTACTAACTAAACGACTTACAGGTGGTATTGCCATCTTCCAGAACGGTCCAGGTCCAAATGGTTTCATGCGAACTCTTGGCCAGTACATGATGGGTTCAGCCGCTACTTTTGGGTAAGTTAGACCCCACAGTTTGTATAATGTTGCTAACGGTGATCTCCAGTCTCTTCATGTCCATTGGTTCAGGTAAGTGAGCTCTTCACACAAACAAATTGTGGGTAGACAACCGCTAACAGACTAGTCATCCGATCCGAGGAGCGGGCGCCGCGACACCCTGCCGAGTGGCAATTGGCCTATGCACGAGCGCGTATTGCGTCTCGAAAGGACCTTTCTAACTAAATTAGCCTTCCACTGTTCTTGTACAAAGCCTCAAACTAACATACATCATTTTGCCACCCTAATCTCTCCGTGTAGCGTAGCTACCGGAGCTCGGATACACTTCATCTAACTAGGGGAATTGTGGGGACCAGTCCCCCTAAACCCCCCCTGGGGCCCCGCCTGACGGAGATAAACACAACTGCTTACGCATACTCCGCGAAGCGGAACCGCGGGAGCTCTAGGGCTGGCCCTCGAAAATCCACCAAGATACCGGTAGTAGAAGACGGAAAGTAAATCCGGGGTATGTCGCGATGTCGCGAAGCCGGCTTGCGTGCGCGCGCGCAATGCGGGCACATCCCCTTCCTTTCTATATGGAGGGAGGGTCACCATGTGCGCCATCCACCACCGTGATTAAGCAGGCAGCCATGGCGTTCCAACAGGATGCAATTAACTTTGTCAACTTCAACCAGGATTTCAGCTGCATCTCGGTGGGCACCAAGAATGGGTACAAAATATACAAGTGCGAGCCATTTGGGAAGTGTTTCTTCAACGGTAAGTGAGCCATTGTCGGGCTGCGGGGGGCTTGACTAACTGGGTAGCCGATGGTGGCATTGGGATTGTGGAGATGCTGTTTTGCACGAGCCTTGTTGCGGTTGTAGGCATGGGCGACCAGCCGGCGCTGTCGCCGCGGCGGCTGCGCATCATGAACACGAAGCGCCAGAACACGATTTGCGAGCTGACGTTCCCGACGGCGGTGCTCAAGGTGCTGCTCAACCGCAAGCGGCTCGTGGTGCTGCTCGAGGAGCAGATATACATATACGACATCAGCAACATGAAGCTGCTACACACAATTGAGATGGCGTCGCCCAATCCGGGCGCCATTTGCGCGCTTTCGCCGTCCTCGGAGATGTGCTACCTCGTGTACCCGTCGGCGACGCCGCAGCTAGCGTCGCTCAGCATGCCTGCGCACGCGCCAGCCGCACCGACGCCGCAGCCGAGCCGCACCGGCGAGGTTACGATCTTCGATGCTTTAACGCTGCAGCCCGTTAATGTCGTGGAGGCGCACAAGAGCCCGTTGTCCGTGCTGTCGCTGTCGAGCGACGGCAGCCTGTTGGCGACGGCATCGGACAAGGGAACCATCATTCGCATCTTTGCCGTGCCCAGCGGGCGTAAGTTGTACCAGTTCCGGCGCGGCACGTACCCGTCGCGCGTGTTTTCCATCAATTTCAGCCTGTCGGCGAGCCTGCTGGCGGTGAGCTCGGCGACAGAGACGATTCACATCTTCAAACTGCGGCCGACGGGCGAGCCCTCGCCGGAACCAGACGGGGCGACCGGGACCGACGATACGGTTATGCCGAAGCTCAACTCATCGAGCTCTCCGGAAAATCTCGACGCGTACGTGGAAGGCAAGCGCAGCAGTGGGGTAGTCGCCGGAATCCTGCGGCGCTCCTCGCAGAGTCTTGGTCGCCAAGTCGCAGGGGCTGTGGGCGGGTACCTCCCGAATGCAGTCGCCGAGATGTGGGAGCCCAAGGAGCGTGATTTTGCATACGTCAAGCTCCCTGCTCCGGCTGGAACCAAGTCCGTGGTGGCCCTGAGCGGATCAGGGTCCTCCGCGTACGTCGTTACCTCTGAGGGGTACTTTTATCAGTACGCCATAGACATGGTGCGCGGCGGGGAATGTGAGCTGACGAAGCAGTACTCTTTGCTTGATAACTCGGATGAGAGTAGTTGACACCTAAGAGAGAGAAGAGGAACGGTTTTCTCCGGTTATTTTAATGCTAACATGAAACAGTATGGTCTATTTATATTTATATAGATGAATGTTATTAAGCCAATGCATGGTTGAGGCCGACTAAATTAATTTGTGTACGGATAAATTGATTCCACCGCGTACGGTAGAATAGCTTGCACTTCGATCTAAGCTGAGACTGAAAGGATCAATCGAGATGAATCATTGTCGGTTGAGCAGTAGAACGGGTAGAATTCTTTGATAAGCATAGTTGGGATGAGGAGGGTTGATGGATTAATAGATGAATTGAGTAAATCGGATTGACGTACTTGAATAGATTGGATATGGTGAATTGAGTGGGTTCAATAGGTTAGATTGAGTGTACTAGTTGATTGAATGAGTTGGATAGGTTGAATTGAGTGGACTAGTTGATTGAATGGGTTGGATAAGTTGGATTGCCTGGATTGAGTTGATTGAATGAAGATTGAATAAATTGAAACGAATGGATTGAGCAGATTGAGTTGATTGGGTTTATTGAATGAGGTTGAGTGGATTCGTTGAAGAAAATGAATAAAGCGGATTGAATGGATTGATTTGAACCAGTTGATTTGAACGGGATGAATAGGCTGAAAGAATTAAACAGTCTTCTACGCGAAGCTTACTCTACGAACCCATATAGCGTCACGAAGGTGTCTCCGAGTAGCGGAGCTGTAAGAGGGGTGGGGGGGGGAGGGAGGTTGGTGCAACTAGTTCCCACAACTATCGCTACAATACTACATCACCCTTTTTAACTTCCTCTCTCTCGTCATAGCAGCCAGTGGGCCCCCGCATGGGTCGCGTCGTCGGTAGTGATGGCCGCGCGTGTAGGGAATTGGGCGTTTTCGGTCGGGAGAGACAAATAAGCAAAGCCACGTACGTCGGGCCAGGGGGGGAAGACACAGTAACAAGCAACGAAATGGCGGATGTGGATTTGTCGGCTGAGGTGACGGCCCTGTCGACGAGGCTGATCCAGGCGATCGACCGTCAGGCGGACCTGGAGGACCAGGTACAGGTGCTGCGGCGCGAGCTGGACACGGCGCGGAGGGACAAGATGAGTCTCGAAGACACCATGAAAGAGATGGCGACCAAGGAAGAGGTCGCCGAGGCTTTTGGAGCGAAGCGCGTGGCCGAAGAACGCTACGACCGGCTCCAGAAGGACTCGGAAGAGCTGTCGGCGCGGTTGTTTGAAGACGCCAACCAGCGGGTCGCAGCGGCGAACCGCGAGACGGCCATGATCGCCAAGCGCAACAATCAGCTTGAGCTCCAGCTCACGGAGAAGGACACCCTGCTGGAGAACATGCAGCAGCAGCTGGCCGGGCTCAAGACAGTGCTCCAGGACCTGACGGAACAAGAGGAGCAACACGCGCTGCAGGACAAGCGCGAGAGCCTCAACGTGTCGATTGCGCAGTATTACCAACAACAGCTCATGAGTGCGCCCTCTGCCGAGCAGAGTGACAAGCCATCGGGGCTCCAACCGTCACCGTTGGATCGAAATGCAGGCGTTTCTTCCTCCAGCGAACAGCAGCAGCCTTCGGACGACTACTATTCGATGCCGTCGACTCCGACGCAGCAGGCGCGGGGCGGTGAGGAGTACTCGTTGTCGAGCTTTGTAAGACCGACGCTGAGGCTCGATCTCCAGGCGTTCAGTGAGTTTAACAGTCTTTCGCAGCATCACAAGCACGTCATGGCAATTCGCGAACAGTATGGTACTCCGAAGAGCCATTCGCCTCCACCAGCATCCCCGGGAGTGCTAAACACTCCAAAGTACCATTTGGGGTTCTCTGGCGCTAGTGGCTTGCTGGGGAGCTCTGTCAATTCGACGCCGGATAATTCAAGGACACAGTACACACCGCCGTCGCTGAAAGAGTTTCGATTCTTTAAGCGCACGCTGAGCGACGACATCGAGCCGACATTAAGGCTAGACCAGAGCCCGAACCTGTCATGGCTCGCGCGGAGGAGCCTCATGGCGGCGATCATCGAGGGAACAGTAGTCGTGGAACCCATTTCAGGCATTAACGAGGGGTACAAGTTTGGCGGAGGCGATTTGTACAGCCATGTGAGCGTCTCTGGGTCTGGCACCGACACGCCTAATAGCACTCATTTGTATGCGTATCCCCAGGGGGGCCCGCCTGTGGCTACCAAGGCGCCGTGCAAGCTATGTGGCGAGTCGCGGACGGGGTCGCTGCTTTATGCGCGGATGCACAATCTGCGAATTGTAAAGAACAGCGGCGAGACTTCGGTCCATTCTGCGTCGAACTCGTTCAGCGGCGGTATGTTTGGCATTACTCCGACGAACAGCAACACGGCCAACGATAGTGCATCTATTGCTACGTCCACGTCCACGTCTACGTCTATTAACAACAACAACAGCAACAACAATTCGAGCAGTAATAATGGTGGCAGCAACGGTGAGGATGTCGTGTCTTTGGGGTACCCGCTGTGCTACTACTGTTTGAATCGTGTGCGGTCGGTGTGCGACTTTATAGCGTTTATGAAGTCGGTTCGCGATGGCGTGTGGAGGATTGACGACAAGGACAAGGTGAGCCAGATGCGGGCGTGGGAGGAGTGTTCGAAGCTTAGGGAGCGTATGTTCTGGGCGCGACTCGGTGGGTGCTTCACGGGGATGCCTATTACGCCTATTGGCATGCCGCGGAAGAAGGCTTCTGTGCTGACATCAGCCACGAGTGAGGAGTATATGATCACTAGCCGCTCGGCCAGTGCTCAATTGGACGAGAGCGAGGCGTCTTCCCCGGGGGATGCTACTGTGACGGAAATTACCACTGTTAGTACTACAACCGTTGATGATGCTGCTACTGTTGATGATACTAGTGATGGTACCGCTACGAGTGCCGTTATCACTGCTGAGACTAGTTCCTTTACTATTGTTACCGAAGGTACTGCCATTACTACTCCCACCGAAAAGATTGCCGATGCCGCGGATGCTACTGCTAATACCAATAATGTGACGGCCGATAATACTAATGATAATGATGACAATGACACGCATGCGAATAATGGAAGCGATAAACAAGAGGATATAGAGTTAGCCAACTCTGACGACGACTCTGGCGAAGACTCTGGCAGGGTTAATCACTCGGGCGATAATGCATTAGCCAAGGAGGAGTACTCGGGTGATAATACATTAGCCAAGGAGGAGTACTTGGGCGAGGAAGATAATACAATAGTCAAGGAGGAGTACTCGGGCGATAATACATCAGCCAAGGAGGAGAGCCCAGCGCATGGATCCAGCGAAGAGGACTCTGCGTTCATTGACGCATATGATTACAGCGACAACTATGACAGCGACGGCATTGAGGTCGCCGAGGTCAGCACTGCCGAGAAAGTCCAGCTCGGCCGCCCAGAGACGAAATAGAATAAGTAATATATTGCATAGGAATTGTTATGACATATTTCTCGTTCTATGATAAGCGGGAATTTATGACAAGTGGAAATCTATGAGAAGTCTATGCGAAGTCTATGAGAAGTCTTTGAGAATAGAAGAGTCTATGAGAAGTCTATTAGAAGTCTAAGTCTCTGATAAGGGTAAAGCAAGGTCTGTGAAAGTAGAAGGACAAGAGGAGGGTATGGATGATAAAAAGTGGAAGATATGGACGAGCCATATAAGAATTGGGGCGAAAGATGTTGATGATGGAAAGTCGAAGGTGTAGATGACTCTAGGCTTGAAGCGAAAACAACCGATGATGACTAGTACCGGCAGAAAGTACTGGATGAGTCTATATAAATTGGGGCAAAAGGTATGGCCCAGTCAGTCCATGAGAAGCGGAAGATATGCAAAGATAGCGTAAAAGTATGGACGTTTACATGCCATGAGGAGCAGCGCGTACTTGGGGGCCAGCCCCCAAACCCCCAGGGGTACCGCTACGCGGTGGGATCGTGGAGGATATGGCAGGTATAGATGGGGTGAAGAGCCGCAGGGATTGCGGCGGTCGCGGAGTTGTGCGATGCAGAGCGGGGCGAGCAAATGACGGCCGAGATGATGGAGATGACCCGTGTTACACCAACACGGCTTACATGCACTCCACAAAATGTGAAAATCCGGAGCAGTGCGTCCAATTACCATCAAGCCATCCAAATATCAGGCATGCCAAGCGGAAGAAAAAAAAAGGCAAAATAGCATAGCGTTCGTTCACAACAAAACCGGCTACTGAATAGAGACACGGCATATTTTGTTCAGTTAATACCTGAATCGTATAGGTCCCACAGTGTGGGCAGCCTCGGCGAAACTCACAATCAAACCGAAAGTGCTCCGACGACCAAACAGGGCAAGACCTTCCAGCCCTTCGGAGTAAATGCCGCGCACAGCACCGGGAGTGCTCGAAAAGAAAAAAACGCTGAGCCGCGCCCCCGAATACAGTAGGCTGAAAGGCGGGCATGCGGGTGGAGGAAGGTGGTATTCCCGGAACTTTAACGGACGAGAAAAGATAGCCGACCGTTTCCCCACAGTCGATGCTACACATCGCTCACGTCCGAACCTGCCTTGCCTGACAGCGTCGATTGCCACCAGCTTATCGCCGGCTATCAACATTTGTCTACCGTAGGTAAATATGACATTAACAAAATATTGTAGTGTCGACAGCCTGTTAAATCCGGTGGAAGGAACCTTGCCGGGTGCCATAGGCTTTTGACGGCAGGCTAAGAGGGCCGGGAGCGGCTCTCCGCATGCGTGTGTGGTGTGGTCTCGCCCGACCGAAACGATGCCTTATACCCCGGGTAAACGATTAATCCGTGGGGTTTTCTGGGGTGCCGGGCTGGAGGCTACGCTAGGCGTGACGAGCTTAACTGCGGGTGACATGCGCCTTCCGTCGTGCAGGCGGCTTATACCAACTGCTAATCTAGTCAGTTCCGATAAGCGAAGATTTCTTTTGGTCTGTGGTATTTAAACCCGTGGTACCCCTGGAAAAAGATTTTCTATCTCCCCTTGGGATTTTTATTTTTTATTTTTTTATATTGAATTCGCAGAATCGAATTCCCTTCTATTAACCTTTTTTTTTACTACCCGATTTAATAGTTTAACCGTTAATCGATAATCGTAGAGTATGGAATAGAATGACGGCTACAGTTACGACTACCCTTCCAAATACCAGCGAGCTGAGCGCTTCAGCCAAGTCTACTCCGTCGCCTAAATCGACAGAGGTGCCTCGGATAAACGTCACGGGCACGCCCAAGAAGAACAAAACGCCTCCAGCGTCGTCGTCGTCCGTGCCTCCACGCAAGCGGTCCAAAGTCTCGCGAGCATGCGATGAATGCCGCCGGAAAAAGGTAAGAAACACCCATATTTCCGTTCTCCGCCCACCCTGCTCCCCAATCTCCTCCGATTTATTCTCGCCCGGCCGGAGGGGGTTTAATGCTGCACCTGCGGCACACGGCCGAATGTCCGGGGAAAGCCCCCCCCGGAACAAACACCCTCCCGCGAGCGCACGCGCCAGAAAGTGGGGTGAAAAAAAAAGCCGTTCCCCACGGTGTTTTTCCGGGTTTTTGTTCCGAAACGCCCCCCCTCGGCAAGGCAATTCACCTGAAAATATTGGGGGGAACGAAGGAAAATAGCGGAAGAATAAGCGATCGGTAACTAACCTGAATGATGTAGATTCGATGCGATGCTGGCATGGAGGAAGATCCCCAGTGTAGCAGTTGCAAAAAGGCCGGCGAGAAGTGCTCGTTCTCGCGGATCCCCATGAAGCGAGGCCCATCTAAACGGTATGTGACATTCCTTTTGCCGGTGGTTAATTACGTACTACGGCACTACGTTAACACCTGCGACAATAATTTTTGTTTTATTTATTTATTTTTTTCGATTGATCTAAGGCGCTAACCGGTTTTAATAGCCAACGATGGGAAAAGAAGGAGAAGAATGGCGGCGCTTCGCCCAAGTCTGAGGATGACCGGTCCTCTGCCGAGTTTGTGCTCTCTAGTGTGCCCCCACCGCTGCCACTGGCCCAGCAACAGCCGGTGCAATACTCCTCCTCCTCCCAGCAGAACTTTGGCGGCCATCAGCAGCAGCAGCAGCGCTATGACCGGCTGCCGTCAATTGAGACACTCACCCAGGTAACGCCGGCTCCCACGCCGGTCCCAGACGCTAACGTCTCGCCTAAGAGTGGTGCTCCACAATGGCCCTTCACCAATGGCCTTCATCAGGCTCCTCCACCACCACCGCAGCAACAACCGCAACACAGATACTCCGTTCCATCGACGACGGCGCACTACTCGCCCCCACCATCGCATCACGTATACCCTCCGCCCCCACACCACCACCCGGCGGCTGCGCGGTCGGAGCATTACTCCGCCGCGGCTCATGCGGCTCGACACAACTCGATAGACTCGACGCTTGCCACGCCACCGGCAACAACGACGCCGCCAGCGCTGTACGACAGCAACAGCAGCAGCAGCAGTAGCAACGCATTCAACGAGCCTTACAAGCGCAGCTTCAGTACGTCTAAACTCGACGAGCCAGGGTGGGATGACCGGTGCATTGACAACTACTACCAGGTCGTCCACCCGGCGCTGCCCATTCTGCCGTCGAGCCGCGTGCGGCTGAGGGCGCGGCTCCTGGCGTGCTCCAACTCGGTGCTGCGGCGCACCATGCTGTGCGGTGTGTGCGGCCTCGTATCGCAGAAAGATTCGGTGACCTCGAGGAACGAGTACAAGTCGCACGTGCTCCAGGGCATTCTGCAGATCAGCGGGTCCGAGCACGTCAACACACTCAACACGCAGTCCAAGATCCTCTACCTGATCTCGCTCATCCTGCTCTTCCTGCAGAGCGGGGAGTCGCTGTGGCTCGGGTCGGCCATCAACCTTGCCTACGACATGAATCTCCACAAGACCCGAACCAAGCAGGCGTCGGCCGACGTCGAGGACGATGCCAACTTGTCGCGGCGACTTTTCCTCATTCTGGTCATCCTCGACCGGCTCAACGCCGCTGTCAAGCAGGTGCCCATCCAGATTCCCGACCACGTCGTGCATCTCAACCAGGAGACGGACGCCATGTGCTTTGGCTCGCGCGTGGGGCCCGAGGTCGTGCGACTGTGCATGATTTTGGGCCACGGCTCGTCGACGGCCAATACTAACACGTCGGCGAAGAAGCTGTTCAGCGAGCTCGAGTCGGCGTACTCGACGATCGAGACGATGTGGGACACGACGCCCATTCTCAAGGCGCTTTACTACTTGGTGCTTGTGCACTTTGACAAGTTCTCTATTGTGAGGTCACCGCAGGACAAGACGCAGGCGCTGGCGAACCTGCTCAATGACTCGTCGGCACTGGCCATGCTGCTCGAGTCGCCGCTGATTTGCGTGTCACCGCTCATTGGCTACTTCATCCCGCCGCTCGTCAACATTCTAATTGACGTAGTGCAGTACCTGCCCGAGTCGTCTTCCTCGAACAAGGACGCCGAGCTCATGCGGCACCAGTTCTGGAAGCAGCTCGACTTTTTGGACTCGCTCATTGACCGCAAGTTCAAGGAGTTTGCGCCGCTGCGCCACGATATTTCGGAGACGCGCTCCTCGTTCTCGTCGAGCCCGCGGTCGCGGCTCGAAGGGCTGGCCGCCGTCGCCCACGTCGCGCACCAGCAGGCCGTGCGCACCGACTAACCATTGCATTTATCTGTAACGATAGTTTATTTATCCGCTATTTATTGGACAATCAAAAGTTTACTATTCTCGTTTACTCTTTTATCATATGCCAAATAATGGTGACCAGTACAGAAATTGGTTGTATAATGATACCAGTAATAATGTATTGTAGTCATTTCATCATTTACCAGTTAGTACAGTTGCCGTACTAGATAACGCTGGTAGTAGTGCACATTGTTACACGTACCACCAAACTGGTAGAACCGGTACCTAATTGAGTAGTACCGGTAACGCTGCAATACCTTTTAATGATCCTAGATCCGTTGCCTAGGGCGAAGGAGGACGCTCTAAGTACATGAAGCTTACGTACATGACGGTCTTAACAAATTTTCAGATATGACGGGCCATGTTCCTCGGCAATCCACTCAAACTTGGCTAACGAAGTCTAATTGATTGCGCATTCAAATGCTCCAGGAGATTTTAGAGTCCAATGAAGAATGCATCCCTCCTTAGCGTTGAGGATTGTAACTTAAGTAATCTGGCATTTCACTTCAGCTACGTTCATTGCCGATAATGTTACTTTCACAGGATGATGTATTTGATTAGATCGACATGTTATCACTATTCATTGCATAACTGTTTGCAGATAATGTTAGCGTGCATGTCCAGGAGATAAGCGGCACATTTGGTTAACCGATGTTCCCCGGCACTAATTAAGATTCGAAAGACCCCATTCCTCAACGAGGGCCGTTGCCCCGATTGATATTGAGATGAATTTACATTTGTTACTAACTTATAGGAAAGATCATATTTTGCTATGTATTTCAAGTGGATTCTTCTCTAAAGACTCTGACAGATTATTATCCCCAGCCCCCCTCTTATGTACTATTTATTACCGCTGTAATACCTGTACTGTAATATGCGTATTCACTACAGCTGCATGAATCATTAGCAGTACCGTAACCATTGTACCGCTATTAATTTCACTACCAATAGCTGGTGCTGTTACCTACCGGTAGTATTATCAATGATACGCACTAAGGTGGTACCACCAAAGTCTTCTATAGCACTGCTTCAATAGGGGGATCTCAAGGGACTCACCCTCCTGGGTCAATTCAAATGAGCAGTGAGTAGTGAGCAGTACCAGAAAATAACTATTTTAGTAGAATTGACCCAGGGGGGCAACTCCCCCCTACCCCCCCTATTGAAATAGTTCATTACAGAGACCCAGAGCATATAAAAACAGTAACCGTTAGTACAATAGTCATTTGAATTGACCCAGGGGGACCTCCCCTTGCTGAGGTTATTTAGGCACTCGGATAGCTACGTGCTACTATCACTATGGTACATACGTACATGTACCTAGCACTACAAGTGCTCTACCAAACAGTTTTGCCAAACGGTATTATGTGTATAAACGAAGAGCATTACCAAACACTACAACCAAATAGTATATACCAAAGAACACTATGGAATCAGCTGCTTAGAAATTACAAAGTGAAGGAGTCATCCCCGTCTCCACTTATACCTGTGGGGGGATCCGGAGGCCCTGAGCATTCAATTGCCTCAATTTCTCCGCGAAGCGGAGCCACGGGAGCTCGAGGGCTGGCCCTCGAATAACCCCCTCCAGTCTGCTCCCCACTACTTACTGCGTAGGCCCTTTCTCTCCCCATGAGAACCGCAAGTACGAAAGACCCACTCTAGATTACGGGTGTGTGGTGAGGTTGCCCCGGATGAAATGCCGCGGGCGCGGAGACCCACTGGCGGGGCGAGGCTTTTTCCCCTCCAATGCAGGCCGGGGCTACATGGGGAAGGAGGAGCCACACAGACATACCACTTCCTCTCTCTCTTTTTCTCTCCAAGAGTACCAAGTGAACGAAGATGTTTATACTTCCGCCACCGCCCAAGTCGGCGTACTATCCGGGAGCAGGCGGGCTGTACCGCGACCAGATGCCGGTGGAGGCGTCGAATTCCGTCGTGCGGCTCGACTCCAACTCGGTGCAGTGCTTCACCGCTCCAGAGGGCAAGTACATTGCCAAGGAGAGCATCTTCCTTGCGACGCCGCTACCGCACCCATCTGACCCGCCGCCGACGGTGATAAACCCACTGGCGCCGACCCACACCCTGCCGGCGTTCCACACGTCGGGCATGCGCCTCTCGACGCTCTCCTTCACTGACCCAGCGCCGGGGGCAGGCCTCGTGCGCACCCAGTCCAAGGGCGGGCGCCAGCCCAGTATCGGGTCATCCAAGACGTTTGGCGGGTGGACGACCTCGCTGTTCAACAAGCGGCCCAGCGCAGCGACCGCCGACGCATTCGAGGAGGAAGAAGACGATTACTTGCCAGCGAGTCCGGCCGGCGGGGTGTCGAGCCTGCCTTCGCTGACCCGTAGAGATACGCTGAGCAGCGTGCTGAGCAGCGGCGACAAGCGGCGCAAGCCCAAGAACTCGCTGACCAAGAACAACTCGTCGTACATCTCGCGCACCATCGTGCACGACACGATGCACCGCCGGCTCTCGGAGCGAAGCCCCTCCGAGGTGTTCTTCTGGGCCAATGTCGGGCGCTCGCTGTCGTGGCTCGATCTGGCGGATGCGTCGCGCCTGGCGCGGCAGGAGCCGCTCGCCAAGGTGCTGTTCACCAAGGCGCACCCGCTATGCCACGACGTGAACCAGGTGACAAAAGGCCCCAGCAGCCTCGACCTGGTGCTGGGCATGTCGTCGAGCGACATCATCTGGATCGACTTCATGTCGTCCAAATACAATCGCATCAACAAGAATGGCGACGTGACGCGGGCCGCGGTGACGGAGATTCGGTGGCTGCCGGGCCACGACACGCTCTTCATCGCAGCCCACGCCGACGGCACGCTGACCATCTTTGACCGCGAGCGCGAGGACGGCGGGTTCACCGCCCAGGGGCTCGGCCAGAACCAGGACCCGCGATCGACGGACGTCTTCCGCATCATCAAGTCGCACTCCGCCTCTCCCACCAATGGCTCGACCGCCGCCGCCAATAACGGCCCATCGGCCGCCCCCGGCTTGGAGACGAACCCGATCGCCGTCTACAAGGTGTCGAACAGCCCCATCACGGCCATCAAGTTCCGCCCCGGGGCGGGGGCCCTCGTGGCCGCCATCACTAGCAAGGACGGGTACCTGCGGCTCGTCAACCTGACGACGGAGACGCTGACCGACATCTTCCCCTCGTACTACGCGGGCTTCCTGTGCGCCGCATGGTCCCCCGATGGGCGGTACCTCGCCACGGGCGGCCAGGACGACATGGTGTGCCTGTGGTCCATGGAGGACGAGCACAACAAGCACATCGTGGCGCGGTGCCAGGGCCACTCGTCGTGGGTGCGCGCCGTCGAGTTCGACCCCGTCGTAAGCGACACCACCGCCAACTCGTACCGTCTGGGCTCCGTCGGCGACGACGGCAAGCTGCTGCTGTGGGACTTCACCCCCAAGTCCCTCCACCGCCCCAAGAAGCACCACGAGTCCTCCGACAAGGAGCGTGAGACTGCAAAAACTACCCTCCACAAGTTTGTCTCCCTCGGCGAGACCCCCATGCTGCTCCCTGTCGTGTCCAAGAAGGTCTATCTCGACCCCAAAGACAAGCCTGCTGCTGTTGCCGCGGCGGCCGCCGCCAACTCGGTCACTGCCCTCGGCAACCGTGCCAGCGACGACAAGAACGCTGAGTCCCTCTGCGACATTAAGTTCCTCGACAAAATCATCATGGCCTCCGGCCGCGACGGCAGAGTCTGGGTCTGGGAACGCCCCATCTACCGCCCCTCATAGACCCAAACCTTCCCCCTGGAGCTCTCTCCGCTTCGCCATGTTTGAGTACTCTATTTATCGTCCTTCATAGACATTCAATGTATTTACTAATCGCCGGGTATCCCTCTGCGAAGCCACGGGAGCTCGAATACACTTGGGGGGACCAGTCCCCCCAAACCCCCCTGAGGCTCCGCTTCGCGGAGATATAGCTTTCTCTTGGTACAATCCCCCTAAACCCCTTTGGGGCTCAGCTTCGCGGAGGACGGTAGATGAAGTTGAGTACCTGTACATGTTGGGGTATTATATGGGTAAATATGGGTAAAGATATTCATGTATGAAAAAAAATCAACAAATTTTAGCAAAGGATATGATATTTAGACCTTTTTTGCTGCTATCCGCCCGGACCATGCCTTATCGATATATGCTGCACTTACTGTATTTGATTTTATCAAAACTTCATGTTACCGGTAGTTGTTCGTCTCTCGCTGGATAAGGTAACGCAGAATTTTTTGACTGTGAATAAGTTTCATTGTACCAAGATTTGGATGCATTGACGCATTGTTAATTTATTTAATCAAATTGAATGTACCAGGATTAAAATACATTGACACCTGCTATTGCTAATTTATTCATCTGTACCCATGATTTGGACACACTGATGCGAAGTTTGGGATTTATTTAAGCTTGGATACAACCTGCAACAAACTCTCAATCTGTACCGGAATTGGACAGTTGCCTGTAACAAATTCTTGCTACAAAAGCCAACAAACGATAACAGGCTACCCCTGAAGCAGATTGATATGTTAGTAGTTAAGTAAGGAGAAAAAATATCATATAGGAGCAAATGTGCCTCAATCCCTTTTTGATCAAATGACCAGTTCTAAACCTTCTGGGGCTCCGCTAAGCCATTGATAGTTAGAAGATCTCCGCGAAGCGGAGCTACGGGGGGTTGGGGGCTGGCCCCCAAGTGATTCAAGCAGAAGAGTATCTGTGGGGACACTCGCAAACTCCCATGAGGGCTACTTTGCAAGAGATTGCTACGAGATCCCCGCGAAGAGGAGCTACGGGGGTCTGGGGGCTGGCCCCCAGGGTATTGAAGCAGCGTGGCAAACCTCATTGGGGCTCCGCTTCGCAGCACAACCAATGGGGGTGGTGGTGGGTGGTCTGAGGTTTACCCGTGGCGTAAAATGTGCCCCTGAGACCACGCTCAGTATCGGTGATAAGCGCATTAATAGGACTATATTCGACGCTTTTGAAATTGAAAAATTCTACTATTAGACTTTTAAAAAACAAGAATCATGACCAATGGAGTTGTATAAATACATGAGCTAAAGATTACTCGGCAATGATAAGCGAGGCGGCACCCATACCGGTGCCGATGCACATGGAGGTAACGGCGACCTTCTTACCAGTTCGCTTGAGCTCTGGCAGCAAGGTGGCAAACTGTCGAGCACCGGTGGCGCCCAGAGGGTGACCGAATGCAATGGCACCGCCCTTGGGGTTGACCTTTTCCTCTGGGATGCCGGCGGCTCGCAGGGACTGGACGACCTGAGAGGCGAAGGCCTCGTTGAGCTCAAAGATGTCGACGTCGTCGACAGTGAGACCGAGGTCCTTGAGCAGCTCTGGGATAGCGACACCTGGACCGATGCCCATGACTTCTGGTGGCACACCGACGACCTTGCAGTGGACGTACTTGGCGAGAATTGGCTGGCCAAGCTTCTCGGCAACGGATCGTCGCATGAGGACAACGGCGCCGGCACCGTCAGAGACCTGCGAGGCGTTACCGGCGTGCGTCGAGCCCTCCTTGGAGAAAGCTGGTCGCAGCTTGGACAGAGACTCCGCGGTGACACCCTTTCGGACGCCGTCGTCCGCGGTGACAGTGACTGTCTTAGCGTTGTCGTCGGCGTCAAGCACCTGCGTCGTAATTGGGATGATCTCCTCGTCGAACAGACCGGCAGCCTGGGCCTTCTCGGCCTTCTGGTAGGAGGAGGCGGCGAACTTGTCCTGGTCCTCTCGCGAGATGTTGTACATCTTGGCCACGTTCTCAGAGGTGAAGCCCATTGGAATGAGGCACTTGGCGGCCTCCTTGTCCTGCTTCAGGGTCTCCGAGAAGCCCGCAGCCGACTTTGGACCGTAGTTGAGCGACATGGACTCGACACCAGCGCCGATGCCAATGTCGATCTGGCCGGCGGTGATCTTGTTGGCAATGTCGTTGACGGCCATGAGACCAGAGGAGCACTGTCGGTTGAGCGCCTGGAATGGCACCGTGTATGGGATACCGGCGGCAAGGCAAGCGGCCCGGTGCTCGCTGGCACCGGCGCCTTGGTTGAGGACGTTACCAACGACAATATCCTGGATGAGCTTCGGGTCGAGCTTGGTCCTGTCGAGGACGCCCCGGAGGAGGTGAAGGAGCAGATCGGCAGAAGTGGTGTCCTTGAGGCCGCCCTTGCCGCCCTTAGTCAAAGGAGTTCGGTACGCGGCGGTGATGACGACATCGTCGGGGTGCTTCTCAGCGAGCTTGGCCACGTTCGAGACCTTGTTTGGCTGCAGCTGGGAGGAGAGGTTAGATAGTCGTTCCATTTTTTATGTGTATTTGGATTGAATGTCAAAGAGAGAAGGTGCGATTGGGTTCGCTTTATATAAGCCAAATGGGTAATCCGGGGGAGAGGGGCAGGGCGGCGGTTTTGGGAAGGTTTCTAAGCGGAGAAGCCGCGGGACCCATTAACCTCGGCAAAGTCTATCAGCGCACTCCATCCCGACAGGGCCGTCCTTCATGTACCGAGTCTCCATATTTTAGTAGTTTCTACTGTTAAGCATTATTTTTCCTCGGCTTTGCATATTTCTAGGACGGGAATATTTTACGTCGTTTTCAAGGCTTTTAATTCCGTTTTGTACAGGTCACCTATGCCTCTTTGTGGGGCTTCCCTACTCGGTATTACTCTACCTACTTACCAGTACAATGGTACAGGGCACCTCTACGGTGATAGTACAGCAGGTAGTAATAATAGGGTACAAGATCCAATATGCCTCGGAAATAAAGAAGACCATTGGGGCATCATATGAAATATTCTAGCTCATCTGATGGCCATATGGCCATTGCCAGTGTCGTTCACATGCTGGCGTGCGGCTGAAAGCATGTGTCAACGATGAGCTTTAAATCAGTACATAATAATACTGGCCAGTATTATTATGTACTCCGGAGCCGGCCGGGCCCAACGGCAACATCACCAAATATTCGTTATATTAGTCGATATAACTGATCTAGAGCTGCTGCTCGCTCTAGCTCGCGGCCCGCTCTCCAGAAGCTACAACCGGTCGTAGACGAGAGCAGAACAAGCGACGAACCATTGGAAAAAAATGCAATTGGCTAACCATGGTAGGCAATTTCCTATGTGACGCAGGAGTTAGGCATTCGAGCGGATTCCGGGATAATGATGGGTCGTGAGAGATTGGGAGTAGGAGTGAGTCCTGCTGAGTCACGGAACATCGTCGCGCCGTATAGAAGGAAAATCAGGGCATAACTAGCGAAAATCATTTATATAAATACGAGGTCTATTGCAGTGTATAATAATCACCAACTGGTTATGAGCGATAATACTAATACCGGTACTAACACGAATACTGCTGGACAGTCCCAATCTGGTCGTCGAAGACCCCGAAACCGTCGGCCCCGAAATGAGAACGAGCCTCGCAATCAAGGAGCCGGATCAAGTCGCCAACCAAACCAAGATGGAGCAGGCGAAGGATCAAACCAAGAGACCAATAGACCCCGAAGACGGCCATTTCCAAAGCCCAAGCCCAAGAACTTTGACAAGCTCGGGGCCAGGGGCGTCGAGATCAACCAGATCAAACGACGGTTCCCGAATCACATCGAGTCGGACAATGGCCTCATCTACAAATTGCAGTTGAAGCCTAGCGATCCCGACTTCGCATTTGATCTGGACACCCTGCAGTTCAATCTCATCGTTCCAAAGGACTACCCCAAAAGCGTCCCCTATATCCAGGTTACTAATGAAGAGATTCCCAAGGGGTACTCAGCCAACGTCGAGATTGGCTTTGCCGAGCTTGCCCAAGAACAGCTCGGTAAGATGTCGCTGCTCAACATGATCAACAAGCTAGACCACAATCTCGAAGATTATCTGACCCGAGAGAAGAGGGCAACAATTAGAATTGTACGGCAGAAGAAGGTCACCAGGAAGGCTAGTCCCGAGGCGGCCTCGGGCGACGACACCACCCCCAAGCCCACTGGTGCTATGAGCTTTAACCCGACCAAGGTCTTTATTCCTGGCTATGTCAAGAGACAGCGGTTAGAGCAGATCGATCTGCTCCAGCATCGCATGGGCGGAACGATGGCCCTGTTTTCACACGAGCCGGAAATCGGGTCTACCTACTCGCTAACCGTCAGCAAATCCTCCGAGATGCTGCCGCCAGAGCTCCAGGAGCCGTTTAGGATACTCTTGTTTATCCCGGCTGACTATAACATGTCACCGTGCACGATTTCGATCCCCACCGTCGACAACGTCGAGGCGCGCAACATTGAGAACAACTTCAACCACCAGGCAGAGGTGTTCCGAAAGAACTGGTCCCTCAGCGCGTTGATGAATTACTTGTTCGAAAAGCTGGATTCGCTCATCCTGCCTCCGGCAGACCTGATCACGCCCCAGGCTAGTCCGCGAGAAGCCGACTCTACCTCTATTGAACACGATACAGATACTGCTGCTGGTCACGAGGAGAACGATATTCTTGCCGAAAATGACGAAATTGATGAGAATGAGGAAAACGACGATAACGATCCAATGCCTGAAGATGGAGAAGATGGACACAAGAAAGAGAGCGAAGCAAGTCATGAGGAGTCTGCGAATACCATGAGCGAGATGCCTCCCCTGGATCTCCGTGGTACCGCACTGATACTGCCACATATCAAGCTATCTAATATTGGTTTCCTTGAATGCCAGGTGCTGAATCTTGTGGTTAAGTGCAACCGGTGCAAGACTACCAACGACCTTCTGAACCTCGCCTCTGCTCCGTACGGACGAGAGTCCAAGGCGGTAGGCACGGCGTGTACCAAGTGCAACGCAACTCTCGCCGCGGCATTCAGAAAGGACCTTATTCATGCCATGAACCAGCGAGCCGGCCTGCTTGACTTCAGCAACTGCACGCCGTACCAGCTCCTGCCTAGCACCTTCATTCCTACGTGTGAAAAATGCAGCACGACATTACCTCAGCCATTCAAGCGAATGGAATTGGCAAAGACCGCCAACGCCCACTGTCACGAATGCCACGCCAAGATGTCAATGTTCATCCCCGAGTTCCGGTTCGATCTCATCTCCGACGAGACTGAGAAGCTCAATGTTCGCGTGAAGCGCCACAAGGAGTCGCTCGGCATCAAAGGCGGCGCTCCTCTACCCCACGAGGGCACCTGCGAGCACTACAAGAAGTCCAATCGATGGTTCCGCTTCAGCTGCTGCGGCAAGGTCTACCCGTGTGACCGGTGCCACGATGCAAAGGCGGATCATCCAACCGAGCGAGCTCACCGCATGATCTGCGGAGCCTGCTCACGAGAGCAGAACTTCAGCGAACGGTGTATCTACTGCGCTGAGGAGTTCTCGCATAAACGTTCACCTTTTTGGAATGGCGGTACCGGCACGCGAAACCGCGTACTCATGTCCAAGAAAGATACAAGGAAGTACAAGCGAGTAGGCGGCACCTCCCAGTAATGTCGTACTAATGTCAAATCGCTTCGTATACTTCTCGTATGTTCAATATATAGCCATTTGTTTAGCTAATTGAGTATGATATTGTATTGAATGTTTTTTACCGGTACTTGCATATACAGTACGTAGATCTTTCATCATAGACCTCGATAAGCCAAATGCCCAAGTCCCCTTTCGCTTGATAGTACCCACTAGAGTATTGTCAACGGACTGCCACAGAGTACCACGCTAGGGCCGCCAAATTTACTATCTACTGTCCGTATCTCGCAGAAGACGTCCAAGTTATCGCGGAAGACGGCTTGGTGTAGGGTGTAGCCAAAAATAAAGGTGACACCCCAGTTTCACCGGCCCGCCCCCTGGACGGGCAAACACGGCGGCCGCGCGACAGGGCCCCTATTTCCACACTGGAGACCTTATTGTTGCAGGATCGCAAATCAAAGGTGCAAAAGGGCAAGCACTGGACTGATACGAAACGGCCAGGTGCGGCAATTTCCAATATTGGCCCTCTCCTCTGTGGATACAGAATTTTGTACGACAGTGGCAAAATACCCCATTACCACGTCTCGTGACTGCCCACAGCAAACAGCCGGACCCACCACGTTTACATCTTTTGCTCTTTTGCTAGAGATAGCAAAGTTTTCCCGCGCATTCCCTGCGTGCTGTGTGGATAATACGTATTGAAGGAGCTCCATCCGTACTGTGCGAAGGGGCTGTGAGGGGATTGATAAATGAGAAGAGCTTCGGGAGACAGCAGCCAGCAGAGCAGGCCGCTTCCAAAGAGCCCGAGTGGGCAACGCAATAATGATGGCACGACTGGCCTCTCGCCGACCCGGTCTTCGTCGTCGTCGAGTTCCAAGTCGAAGCTGTCGTTTATGAAGAAGGATCAGCCTGCAGCGAATAGTGCTCTGCACTCGAATTCGCCGAGCTTTGGGGCGATCCCGTACGAGTCTATCTCGACCAAATCCAAGTCGCCGATTCCCGTTAACTATCTCCCGGCTAATGGCGAGAGCAAGAGGCCTGATCCGGCGGCGCCAGTCCAGCATTCGAGCGGCGGGTTCGCTCCGACGACGCTGATTTCGGGCCCCATCCCTCCACTTCCGCCGAGCAGGATGCAGAACCATCCGCTGCCTCCTGCGGGCAAGTTCACTCAGCCGCGTAACCTGCCAGGCGACAGGACCGATCTCAGCCGGAACGCCAGCGTTAGCACAACAAGCTCTGGTGGCACAGAGCACATGTACCCCAGCTCTCGGTTAGATCCCAAGCTGGAGCAGCAGTATGAGGCCGCTCGGCCGTATGGCGGCACCTCACTACATTCTCAGCCGAGCCTGAATTGGCTGAGGCCTTCAACGAGTAACGGACACCGCAAATCAAGGAGTATAGAAGACAAGGATTCCGTGCGGTACTCGAGGTATTCTGGGGATGACGATACGTATTCGCTAGCGTCGACACTCACGAGATCAACGAAGGCGAACATCAATGCAATGGTACAGGCTAATGAATTCAGCCTCGAGCGACCTAAGGAGGACTATGTCGTGGAAGAGATGTTTATTGAACTAATGGTACGTTTTTGCTTGCTTTGGAGAATCCCGCTTTTTGCTGGTGCAGAATTGTGCTTTTACTGGTGGAGAAGTGTTTTTATTGGTGGAGAAAATGTGTACTAACAGAGTAGAACAAACGAGACTTCAAAAGCTTGCCCGAGGCAGCTAAACAGCAGATGCTGGCATACCCCATCTCCAAGAAGTGGATGCTTATTCACCAGGACGCGCTGACGGAATTCCAAAACGAAAAGAAACGCTCGCAGACCCAGAAAACTGACGAAAATACCCCCGAGTGGTACGTACGAAAGCTCATGGACAACTCCATCTCGGCCAAACAGCTGGGGAACCTATGGGTGTCTCTGCGTACCGAGCCCGTTGGCTGGGTTCAGCAGTTCATTGAGGCGCAAGGCCAGGTTGCGCTCTCCACCGTCCTTTCCCACATCAACAATAGAAGCACGTGGACTGATGAGATCCTGGACCGAGAGTACGACCTTGTAAAGTGCCTTAAGGCTCTGCTCAACTTGAGGGACGGCGCAGATCACGCTATTCAGACAACAAAATGTGTTCCGGCGCTGGTCCGGTCGCTCATCTCGCCGAGACTGTCGACTCGTAAACTCGTGACCGAGGTGCTGACCTTCCTGGCCCATTGGCAGGAGCCAGTAGGCCATGAGCAAGTTCTGGCCGCGCTTGATTACATGAAGGGCCATATGGGTGACATCGGGCGATTCGAGTCGTGGATGAGAGTAGTCGAGCAGACCCTCGACGGCCGAGGGAAAATGGGCTCGATGGTTGGGGCCAGCGAGGAGTTTAGAACCGGCGGCGTTGGCATGGAGAGTCTCTTGATGGAATACGCCTTGGCCACGCTTTTCCTCGTCAACGTCATTGTTCAAGGCTCTCCAGACCTCAAGATCAGAGTCCATTTACGGTCTCAGCTCAAGGCTTCTGGACTGCCACGAATCGCTGCCAAAATGCAGCAATTCAAATACGAGCATATCAATGAGCAGATTCAAAAGTACGACGAAGCAGCGGCCCTGGACTACGAAGATTTACTGAATATCGAGCGCGAAGAGGACATCCGCAATATGGATGATCCGAACGAGATTGTCCACGAAATATGGTCCCGCGTTAGAGGCACTAATGCCGAAGGCTATTTCCTCTCTGCTATGCAACACTTTTTGCTTGTAAGAGAAGATCCGTCAGATGAAGGTGCACGCATGTTCCAGCTTGTCGATGCGCTTCTTTCTCATGTGGTTATGGATAGAATCATGCCTGATGTTGACCTGCGGAATATCCTCAACTTCTCAGTTCAAACATTGATAGACCGGTTACAGACCGATGATCAAGCAAGACGCGCTCTTTTGGAGGCCAAGGACGCAGCTCGTAAGGTCCAAGAGGCCTACGCAGAGCGAGATAGAATGCAGAGGTTGGTTAACCTTGGTGCAGACGGCAACGTCGGTCGCCTGCAAAAGCAGGTGGACGAACTGAACGAGTTGCTCCTACTACAGCGTCGAAACAACGATAGTTTACAGGATGAACTCGACGAGTTGAAGCAAAGCCATGTGATTGAGCTGCAGAACCAAGAACTCGAGATACGAGAGCTGTATCTCATGCTCAAGGAGAGCAAGACTAAAAGTCAGTATGGCAAGGAGGGTGGAATTCTTGACCGCGATAAGCTGGTAAATAAGCTGGAAGCGCAGCTTGCAAGAAAGAAGACTGAATACAAGCTTGAAGGCCGAGCCTGGGAAGTTGAGCCAAGTCCACGACTGCGAGAGCTGCGTGACAAGATGGAGAGCTTGCAGATGCAGGCTCGAGAGCTTGAAGTTTTCAATTTCGAAGATGAAGAAGAGGGTAAGCTCATGGAATTCGCTAGCTCTCTGCCAGAGTCCACGAAAAAGGATCTCTATGAGCAGCGAATGATGCGAATGAAGCGATTGCGAGAGCTGCAAATGGAGAGCAACGACGTTGCTAAATGGTCAGGATTTGATGAAGGTGACTCTTCTACCGACGGCAGTAACGGAGGAACCAGCTATCCTGCAGCGGTGCATGGTAAGGCAAAGCTCATTCAGGTTAACAAACCAGCAAATAAGGGTAATGATGTACTGGACGTTGCGAAGCGTCGAGAGGCTCCTTATTTGGAGGAGATGACCCGAAAGGTTTCCCGTGTTGTGTCTGACGGCCATCAGGCTGATGTACCAATGCTTGATGCACCCGCCGAAATTAAAGGATCGGTTTCGTCACCTAATATTCAATCTGCTCGAAGGGCCCAGGTTAAGCAGCATAGCAAGTCTGCTGCTGAAGGACGACGTAAACCAGCACGAATTGAAGAACTCACAGAAGATGACTTCGAAACTATTGAATCTGATGATGACGAGGCTGAAGTCACGACCATCAAAGTCGAAAAGACCACCAAGGATCTTGGATTTACCGGCGCCACTCCACCTCCACCGCCTCCGCCACCGCCGCCCGTTCAATCCTCAGGGTTCAATGGCCCTCCTCCTCCACCACCTCCACCACCGCCCCCAGGATTCACCGGTGCTACACCTCCACCGCCTCCTCCTCAGCCACCAGGATTCACCGGTGGTCCTCCACCACCACCACCGCCGCCTCTTCCACCTGGCTCTGGTTTCACTGGTGGTCCTCCACCGCCGCCACCGCCTCCTCCGCCAGGTTTTGCTGGCGGACCTCCACCACCACCACCTCCTCCTCCTCCCCCTGGGTTTAGTACTCCAGTCCCCGGATCTCCCGGATTCACTGGTGGCCCACCCCCACCACCTCCTCCACCTGGTTCTATACCTTCTTATTCTAGCCATAACTCTCCAGCGCTGGCTACGCCAGTGTCCCAGAGTCCACAATTTGCGCTTGGTATTCGACCCCGACGAAAGCTCAAACAAATGCATTGGGAAAAGTTGGATACTGTGGACCATACCGTCTGGGCAGACAACGAACCTACGATTGCAGATGCATTACATAAACAGGGTGTGTTTGAAGAAGTCGAGAAGATCTTCGCTGCGAAGGAGATTAAGACTCTCATGAATAAGAAAAAGAAGCAAGAGGAAAAAATCACGTTCCTTGCGCGGGACGTTTCGCAGCAGTTTGGCATCAATCTCCACATGTTCAGTCAATTGCCTGTTGACGAATTGGTGCTCAAGATTCTGCTCTGTTCTGATGAAGTTATAGAAAACTCTAATGTGCTCGAGTTCTTGGGTCGCCCTGAGCTTACCGAGGTAACTATTAGCTTGGCGAGGAACTTCCAGCCCTACAGTACCGATTGGAGTCAGCAATCCGAAGATGGGAAAGTGCCCAAGCCCGAGAAAGATCCTCGAGAGCTTGCGCGGGCTGATCAGATTTACCTTGAACTTTGCTACAACCTACAGCATTATTGGAAGTCTCGAATTAGAGGGCTTGCAGTTATTAGCAGCTACCAGAAGGACTACGAAGAGTTGGTTTCGGTAAGTTTATTTTGTCTGTTTCAGTGTTATTTTGTCACTAACGTTTGGTAATTTAGAAATTGCGATTGGTTGATACCGCCTGTGAGAAGGTCAAGCAATCTAAGAACCTCAAGGATATTTTGGAGATCATTCTTGCAGTGGGCAACTATATGAATGATTCGTCAAAGCAAGCCAGCGGCTTTAAATTGGGAACGTTGCAGCGACTTGTTTTCACCAAGGATGAAAAGAATACAATGACCTTTTTGCACTATGTCGAAAAGATCGTTCGGACATCTTTCCCTCAATTGGAAGGATTCACTGAAGAGCTCAAGGACGCTATGGCAGCTTCTAAGATTTCTGTTGAACAACTACAAAACGACTGTCAGGATTTCATGCAGAATATTAAGAATGTCCAGTCTTCCATTGACATTGGCAACCTCAGCGATCCTACCAAACTGCATCCGACGGATAAGATTTTAACGGTTGTACTTGAGCACTTGCCTGAAGCCAGACGAAAGCGCGAGTTCTTGAACGACCAGATGAAGACTACTATGTCGGAGTTCAAGAAGGTCATGAAGTTCTTCGGTGAAGATTCTGATGATAGTACAGCTGCCAATTCATTCTTTAGCAAGTTTGCGTTTTTCGTCACCGAGTTCCAGCGAGCTAAGACAGAGAATTTGCAGAGAGAGGCTGACGATCGTGCATATGCTGCGAGGAAACGTCTTCAAGAAGCACCCAAAAAGTCGTCACAGTTGGAATCTGGACAGCTTTCTTCTGGTAGCACTTCGCCGAATAACAGCAATCACTCGGTGATGGATAACTTGCTTGAGAAGCTTAAAGCTGCAGGCCCATCTGGAGATGCGAGATCTGCTAGAAGGCGAGCTGCTGCCAGGCGTAACATGGCTGAACATCGCCGTCTGGTGAGCGCTGCTGGCAAGCCGGATGATATTGAGGTCAAGACGCTTGATTCTGTGTTGGATGAGAAGCAAGACGAATCTAAGCCAATGAGCGATAATGCAGGTGGCATCATTACAGATGAAACTCCGACAGAGTCAGCAACCGATATGACACCTGCGCTAGTGAAGCCAGAAGAGGAAATTCCTGAGCCATTTAAGCCGGCTGAAGATGTCGATTCTGAGCCAGTCTCTGTCGAAGTTCCCCCATCAACGCAACCTGAAGATTCGCCTAATAGCGAAGACGATGTCGGTGGAAGAGCAAGGAAACTTCTTGAAGAGCTGCGAAGCGGCAATTCGCCCGATTTAACTTCGCGACGTCAGAGTAATACTAGCTCTGCAATGTCAAGCAGCACTAGCGTAAATAGCCGTCTCGCTGAACGTCGGGCAAGGAAAGCGAACCAGTTGAAAAGCAGATCCATTGGTGGCAATGATTTGAGACAGCCACTGACTATTAGCATTCCGTCTAGTCCTGATAAGGCAGGTAGCCTGAGCGCCAGTCCTAGTAGCAGCAATCTGAAGGCTGCCTTGAGGGCTAATGAACCCAAATCAGCGCGGTACGAAAGACATGGCTCACTAGGGAACGATCAAATAGACGAGGATGATCATATCGAAGAAAAGCCGGCTGACGCTGACAGTCGTAATAGTGCGGATGACAAACCGAACGGCATAGAGGACGAACAGGAGTCCAAAGGAAGCCAGGATAGAGCAAATGGGACAGAAAAGGAGCCTGTTGAAGCTGAAAAAGTTAATGGCGAAGCCATAAGCGAAGATAACCTAACGCCATAATGAAATCAGCTCCAGGTAAATCAAAAGTGATGATTTTTGTTACGAATGAACGAGTAATGTATAGTTTACTAATAAAACAATGTAAATGAAATTTATTTCTGTTTGTAAACACTGATAGCTATTATACAAAGATTTGCCAAAAAAATCAGCCAAAGATTATGCTGGTGGAGGGAAAATGGCGTTAAAGTCGTCGTCGACCGCCTGAAAGAAAGCCTCAGAATTTGCTTCTGTTGTACTAACTTTGTAGTAATGATGGTAATGAGCATGTGAAAGGTCGGTAAACATGATGTGGCCGTACTTATTGATTCGCAAAGTCGCGGCATTGATTCCCTGGACACCGCCCATGGTGATTCCAAGGTTGTGAAGTCGCTCCAGAGCCGCCTCCAGCTTAATTGCATGATCCATACTGGCAGGATTAAAGGCTTCAAGGGTCGTATAGTCAACTGTGACCACAAATGGCAACTTGCGGTTATCTCCTGGGATTATGCACTTCATGCCCCCGTCAAGGAATTTGGGGAAGACAAATTGCTTGAATAATTGAGGAAAATGCCGCATAATATCCTTGTAGTTTTGAATCTCATGCTTACACGCGACCTTGTGTTCATTATAATCAGCTTGGACGGCCGGAAAGCTGAAAACTTTCAGTAAAGAGTTTTTCTCGTTTTTGGTGCAGCGATTGCGGTGTCGGTATGACGCGTTAAAATACCATCTATTGCCTCGGAAGAGCTTGCAGTCATCATTGCTGAAAATTGATGGTAGCTCATAGCAGGCTTCGCCAGTTTTGATCGTGAGAACATCTCGAACAGTCCGTTCACGAGGCTTAAAGCCCATGAAATCCCGGAGGACATAAGACATTGGCTGTTTTTCGACGCCTTTTTTCATTGTGTTGTTCGTCATGGTCATTCTTTGAATCAATGGATTGAATATTTTGTCTTGTTGTATGGTATTGTGACTTGTCTGTTCAATGGTTTGAAAATCTGTTATCTCGTTGGTATAGTCAAACTGAATACTAAGATGCAAAATGAAATTCCATTTCTGAGGAAACTGGGGGTCTATTTATACTTGAGGAAAGTACTTTATCTTGCTGAACCGCAACTGTTCTACGGGTTGTATCAATTGAAAAAAAAAAAAAGAATGAGTTTTTATCGGTTGCTCTCTCTTTTGCGATTGTTGTGGTGTTCCATCTATTGCCTCCGAGAGGGCTGCACTTGTCGCTGCTGAAAATTGATGGTAGAAGGCTCAATTGGCTTTTTCGAGCACCTAAACCGAAGCTATACACGCTGTGGAATTTGCTCTTTGCCGTGAATAGGGAGCAAATTCTTGTTTGGCCAGGCTTTTTAGTACGATTGGTGGTTAAACAGTTCTATTTAGGTAGGAGCTTGTAATCTTGGCAGCTTTTTTCCAACATTATGGCTATGAGAAAGTCAAATTCAGAGGCAATCAGTTGGTTTGCAATTCAGGGCAACGTTCAACGGAGTCGCTGCAAAGTTTAATTAGGTGATACATACCTTATTTGTTGCTCGTAGAGCTACCAAATAAGCGATGAACGGCTACGAGGTAAAGCTTACTTAGATTATTGTCGTTAATAGTGGTTTGCTAACATTGAATCACGTGTAAGTTAAAGTTGGGGGCAACCGTTCACAACGGCAACTCAGGGCAACGTTCAACGGTCTGTTGCGAAATTTAAAACACAAAAGTCTAGTAATTGCTAGTTCTCGCCATTGTAGCTACAAAAGCTAATGACCTATTGATAGCTTTGAAATTTTGAACCCGCTATATGAATAATATGTTCATGAACAGGTCGCTTCAGTTCTGCCCGGGCGGAAATTGGGTTTTTGATTTTAACGCCAATCTATTTGCCCCTTGACAGGCCTTAATATCAATTGGAAGAACAATCGTTGTTCATAAACAGCTAACAATTGCTACAGCTAAAGTAAGCTGGCAATTGAATTGCGTTGGGCCACTGTAGAATACTATATAAAGAGCAGGGTTTCTGCTGATTCCCTCGTACTTTACTACTCGCTTTTGGATTACCATTCCAGCATTCATCATGCTAACATTGATAAAGGATTCCTTTGAGCGACTTGGATTTCACGGTCGCTTGAGATACGTTTCTCAACGCTTCAATCGAATTACACGAAAAAAGAAGTGCCAGCAGTATCAACGTAACAGCCAAGGCAAGTGGTTCTTTACTGTTATTGTTGAACCCGACTTTGATCTCCATAAGTTCATTAAGAAGTACAATGTTGTCGTGACCCACTGTGACCGAATGCACAACGCGTTCATCTGCTATGGTGATAACAGGAGCTTTATCTTCTTGGCGACACTTTCTGAAGTCAAAATGGCACAAAAAGGGAATATCATTGATTGGACTAGTCAGATATTCTGGGACAAGGAGACGAGCGTGGAAGAGATTGAGATTACCAAGGAGGTTCCATCAATCGACCACGACATCCATCGAAATGCCAGGCGGTTGAACATTACACCCGAGTCGTTTACGTCCTATCCGACGCTTTAATTATTATATAACCGTTAACCCTTATGTTATTTGTTGGTATTATTAACGATTTATAATGAATGTTTGATTTTACACTACATACAACCAACATTACAAGCCATCTATTCAAAGCATTCCAATGACTTGGTATTCATTAATGCTTGAACATTATAACCATCTATTCAAACTATTCCAATTACTTGGTACTCTTAGCTTAATAACCATCTCTTCAAAGTAGCCCAAGTATTGATCTAAACTGTCTCCATATATCGCGTAACTTCCCAGTTGGTAACTGCGTCGTCCCAGAGTTTGACCTCCTCGAGTCGCGTTGCGGCGTAGTGTTCTACAAACGCGTCGCCGAGCACCTCTCGAGCTAGAGAGTCCTTGGCAGCAAACTTCAGTGTGGCAGCAGCGAGGCTCTTTGGCAGTCGGGTGACGGAATCAGGGTCTGGGTTGTTACCCATGGGCGGGATGGTGAGAGGAATCTTCTTCTCGACTCCCCGCAGCCCCAGCGCGAGAATAGCGGCCAGCGCATAATGACTGTGCACGTCGGCACCCGGGGTTCTAATTTCGAATCTCGTGGCCTTTGGCGAGGAAGTGGGAGGCGAGATGAGCCGAATCGAGGCAATTCGGTGCTCGAGCCCCCAGGACACGGTGACGGGGGCCCAGAAGTGCTCGACGAGTCGCTTGTAAGAGTTGATAGTCGGGGCCATAAGCGGCATAATGTCGGGCAGCCCTGCGAGCACGCCGGCCAGGAAGTGGCGGCCAAAGTCGCTCAGGTATCGAATGTCCTCCCACTCGGGGTTGGGGTCCGGCGAGTCCCTGGCAAACAGGTTCTTGCCCGTCTTCTTGTCAACGACCGACACGTGCATGTGACCCGAGTTGCCCGGCATGCCCTGCTGTGGCTTGGCCATGAAGCACGGCATGATGCCGTACTTGGGCCCTACCGCCTTGCAGGCGAGCTTGAAGCAGTTGGCCTTGTCGGCCATTTCAATGGCCGGGGCGTAGCCAATGGCGGCCTCAAACACGCCGGGGCCCGTCTCGGTGTGCCACGACTCGAGCGGCACGCCGAACTGCTCGCAGGTGTGGAGAATGTCGTAATAGTAGTCCTTGTTGAGGGTCGGGCGCTGGATGGAGTAGCCGAACATGCCCGGGGTCAGCGGCGTCAGGTCGAGCCCGTTCTTGCGCTGGAGCGACTCGGAGGTCTCCTTGAACTGGTAGAACTCGAGCTCGGCGCCGGCCATGGGGGTGCCGTTGAACGCTGTCTCGTACTGCTCGCACACGCGCTTGAGCAGCGACCGTGGGCACGGCGCAATGGGCTCTTTCGTCTCCGAGTCACAGAACCAGATGAAGAAGAAGGGCACGTTGTTTTCCCAGGGGATCCTGCGGAACGAGCTGAAGTCGACGCGGGCCAGTAGGTCGCGGTACCCGTTGTCGGCGTTGGAGATGAGCAGGTCCTTCGAGTAAGTCTTGTCGTGCATGTCCCACCCGAAGATGACCGAGCAGAACCCGAACCCTTCCTCGGCGATGGACAGGAACTTCTTCTTGGACATGATCTTGCCTCGCTGGATGCCGTCGGCGTCGATACCGGCCACCTTGACATAGGTGTCCTTGGCCAGAGCCTTCTCCAGCTCCGCCATCGTTTTGATCGTCGTCATCTCAAATTTGCCAGAAATTCGCTAATTAGGAATTCGATGTCTGTAACCAAGGATTCACTACCAAGACTGCGCTTTACTGTAACCAGGAATTCGCTTTACTGTAAACGTGGGAATTACCAAAACTCCGCTTTACTGTAAAACGCAGGAATGATAAAGTACCAAAAAAGTGCTTTACTGCAAACTTATAAAAGAATTACAGCTATCAATGCAGAAAGCACTAAGCTGCGGAAGTCACAGGCGATTATACGTGTTATATCCGTTATCTGCTCCACAGCGCGGCTTAATTTCGCTGGTGGGGTACGCGTAGGGCTGTGAGGGGGACCCGTGCCGATCAGGCAGCCAAACCCGCTATACGCGGGGCATCGTCATCGAGCTGGGCCGAATTCATCTGTCCGGAGTAACTGTGGAGAGTCGCATTGTCATCGAGCTATGCAAAACGTCCAGAGTAACTGTGGAGAGTAGCATCGTCATCTAGCTATGTTTGGACATATCAACGTCCGGAGTAAGTGTGGAGAGTCCGAATCTGGTTTTTTCGGTGTATCACGAAAAAGGTAGAACTGTGTAGGAGAAGACAATGAAGTTACACGGTCTCCATTCTCCACAAGTCGCACAATGCAAACCCTCTCCAAGCTCTCAATAAGTAACTCCTATGGATAAGTGGGTCATTCGAGGGCCAGCCCTCGAGCTCCCGTGGCTCTGGAGAGGTCCCCGAGTCAATGCTGATCGCGGAACGGAGCCTCAGGGGGTCCGCCCCTCAATATTGCACTAGATAGAGAGTATTCGAGCCCTCGAGATCCCCGAGTCAATTGGCTGATCGCGAAACGGAGCCCCAGGGGGCCCACCTCCCCCTCACTTACACTAGGTAGAAAGTATTCAAAGGGCCAGCGAGCTCCCGTGTCTCCGCTTCGCAGAGAGGTCCCCGAGTCAATTGGCTGATCTCCAGGAGCGGAGTGCCAGGGGGGTTCAGTCCGCCTAAGTACATCAGGTAGCGAGTACCCGTTATCAACGGGTTCTTTTTCCGAAGGCATCGGCTAAAGTTGCTCCATGTATGACCCCTCCGGAATAGCTGCGGTATTAACACGATCCGACACGGTGCTGGATGCGGCTACGACGCATGGCATGGGGCGCATCCCCGGACTCGGAGAGACCAAGCGGGGCGATGATGAGTCGGCCGGGGTGTACTTAAAAGACAAATCACCACCACCACAACACCATCAAAGATAGCGAATAAGTGAAAAATGGGCCGACTTGAGAAGAAGAACTGCATCATCACCGGCGCGGCTGGGTAGGTACTATGATAGAGGTTGTGTAGCGGGCCAATTGAGGCTAACATTGCGTTTTCGTAGCGGCATTGGACTGGAGTCTGCTATCCAGTTCGTGAAGGAGGGCGGCAACGTGCTCCTGAGCGACATCAACCAGGAGGCGCTGGACAAGGCGCTGGAGACCGTCAAGGGGTACGCCCCGGCGGGCGTCAAGGTCGCGGCACAGAAGGCCGACGTGTCCAAGGAGGAGGACGTCAAGGCGCTCGTTGAGGCAGTCGAGTCGTGGGGCGGCGTGGACGTCATGTTCAACAACGCCGGCATCATGCACCCGCAGGACGACGGCGTGCTCAACACGGAGCAGAAGATCTGGGATCTGACCCACAACATCAACGTTAAGGGCGTATTCTTCGGCTGCAAGCACGCCATTGACTCGATGCTCAAGCACGACAAGTCCGGGTCCATCATCAACACGGGCTCCTTCGTCGGCATCATGGGCGCCGCCACGCCCCAGATCGCCTACACCGCCTCCAAGGGCGCCGTCATGGCCATGACCCGCGAGCTCGCCGTGTGCTACGCCCAGAAGAACATCCGCGTTAACTCGCTCTGCCCGGGTCCTCTCAACACGCCGCTACTCCAGGCGTTCCTCGACACCGAGGAGAAGAAGACCCGCCGAACAGTGCACCTGCCCTCCGGCCGCTTTGGCGAGGCCATTGAACAGGCCAAGGCCGCCCTCTTCCTCGCCTCCGACGACGCTTCTTACGTCACCGGCCAGGACTTCCTCGTCGACGGCGGTCTCACCAAGTCATACGTCACCGGCCTCGACGGCGTCGCAAGAGCCCCAAAGAACGAAGTCTTTGGCAAGTAACTTGTCCAATTATATATATTTGACCAAATGCAATGTGCCTTTCTCTGCGGATTCTTTCGAAGTACCTTCTTGGGGGATCAGTCCCTCAACCCCCCTGCAGCTCCGCTGCGCGGAGGGGCACAACTATTCGAACGCTCTCAGGTACTGCTACCAGTTTGTTTGTTTGTTTGTTTTGATCTAGCAACCCAACTGGTTGTGAAGCTACGATAATTATAGTGAGTCCTTCTACAAGAGTCATTGAATATATTACAAGTCGTAAAGTTAAAATTGATTGATTCACTTAGGTATATTTGTGATATTGGATTAGCTGTAGTGTTGGAAAATCTTCTACTTAGGACTCCTTTGGATGGGCTGCCTTAAGATGAGCTGTACTCCCTTGGATTACTAGGTACTGGAGACCAGGACTCCCTTGAAATACTAATAGCTACTTTGGATTACTAGTTTGAGATTGCCAGAACTCCCTTGGATTACTAGCTACTTTGGATTACTAGGACTCCCTTGGTAGACTACTTGGGATGACCATTTACTGTTTGGACTTTGGAATTACTAAAACTGCCTTGGATTACTAGCTACTTTTAATTACTAGCACTACTTTGGGGATTGGGACTCCCTTACCAAGACCGACTGGATAACCAGTACCTCCTGGATTACCATAAATACCAATATACAACCGGAATTACCGGCATACCGACTTACCGACTTACCGAGCAAATTGGATCTGAAAACTTGCTACAGAGAACTCGCTCATGTGTATGCGGATGAAAAGGCTATTATGAAGTAACTAAATTCCTATCTCCAGTGCCACGACGGTTATCCCTGCCGCCACTAACGTACTACAGTGACTCACAGCAATCGATATAACCGTGGCAAATTGCGCCTCAATAGGACCAATTTAACTCAATCGAGAAGAGTAACTACATACATTATTTCCATTTGTCCTTCGTAGGCTGATACAACTCTTGGTCAAGTTGTAATACCCAATTCTTCCATCATATGCGATAAGCCTTAGATGGTGAGTAAGACCGCTACTTACTACGGTAATCTACCACAGCCGGTTGCCCCTGAAGTTCCAGGCCCTTGGGAGTGCCTGCCCTAAATAGCTATGAATCTCCGATAAGCTACAGCTCTCGAGATCTCGTGAATAGCAATGCATCCTGCATGACTCCTCGATAACGCCACTTGTACTACGCGTACTAATTACACATACTGTACTACGGTAGTACTAATTACCATAGCGGGCCCTGTGCAAGTCTGCTTAACGGTCAAGTTTGACAATGCGTTGCATTTACTATTTTTAAGATCTGAGCCTCGTTGTGCAACGGCTGAAGGCACAACGGCAACACTCAAAAGCTAAGACCATCTCATGCAAGTCAAGAGAATCTCAAGCAAAAGGGCGATGGGTGTTTTCTACCGGCGCCTGGATCACTGTTTCTTATCATTTGCCCACTGAAAAGGCACCCGGTATCTTCCTACCGGGAGAGCAATACGCCGCACCATGTATTGATAGCATCGGATTTAATATATCTCCGATCTTCCTATCTCTACATGGACTGTGTGCATAAGAATGCGAGTACAAAGATTGCTAGTGCCTTCACGTGGACCAAAAAAAAAACTGGCTGATGCATCGTATACTTGGCAGAGTCTGGTAACCTACCCGTATACACTTTGTAGGGCAGGGCTGTACTAGTACGGCAAGTACATATGGGTTACTCTATGCGGAAGTCAATGAGAGGGTTGGTTCAGCCGTGCGGACCGGAATGGTGCGATCCGCGCGACGGAACTCCTACTGGCCCATCGCGCAATCGGTGCATGCAGTGCCATGTATCGGAGATGCTGAATGTGCCTGGCATACGAGCAAGCAATTGGCTCATCCGCGCAGCAATCGACGGTTACCAGCCAGCAGCTGAACTTTCGCCAGCAGCTGAACAACTGTCGAAAGTGGTTGAGTACCCGGCGAACACCCTATAGCCCCTATAGACACACCCGGCTCAAGCAAGAGCTACGGCTGGCACCCGACGGGTGAAACATTTTTTTTTCTTCCCTTTCCTAGCCCTGCCCCTGCCAAAAGCTTATCATTTCGGATCAGTAGCATGCGACCCTGTATATGAAAAAACCTGCGGTTTACATTTTCATATATACATACTCGAGTCCGTCCAAAATTCTCCTTTTAAATCCTCTCCCGAATATCTAGATTTATCCCTGAAAACTGCCTGGTAGGAGACCATATACCGACAAGGAAAGCTATAAAGAAAAGCTATAGTGAGAACACTATAGTGGAAGTAGAAGACGGTTGTTTATTAACCTAAATACTTCATCAACATACACACACTCATTATGCCGTTGAAAAAGTCGCAGGGCCCTGTGTCGCTGTTTGATATCCGGCTAAAAGGCACCGAGCGCGATGTCGTGGTGATCCGAGGGTCGCCCGAAGACGCAGCGTCGGTGCTGCTCCAGGGCTCGGTCGTTCTGGCTGCCCTGGACAACATCTCCATCAAGCGCGTGTCGCTGAAATTGACGGCCGTCATGAAGCTGCGGTGGACTGACCAGATCCAGACGGTGCGCGGCGCCGCGTCGCGGCCTGTCAAGCACGAGAAGGTCGTTTATGAGCACGAGTGGCCGAACCTCGAGCTGCGGAGCAGCGGGCGTACCTCGCAGTCCTCGTCGACCACCGATCTGACAAACCTCGGAAACAATGTCACAAGCCTCACCGGCCAGAGCCACCACTCGTCGTCGACCCATGTCAACGCACTCAACCAGGGGAACCACGAGTTCCCGTTTGAGGTTGTGCTTCCCGGCGACATTTGCGAATCCGTAGAGGGCCCTGAGCACGCCCAGATCGTGTACCGGTTCCAGGCGACGGTAGAGCGCGGTCGTTTCGCCAACAACCTGGTCAAATACAAGCACCTGCGCATCGTGCGAACCATTGGTGCCGACGCATTTGAGCTCTCCCAGACAATGTCGCTGGAAAACACCTGGCCTAACAAGGTCGACTACACAATCGACACGCCGTCCAAGGCAGTGGCCATTGGCTCGCTCGCCCAGATCCACATGATCCTCGTGCCGCTGCTCAAGGGACTCAAACTCGGGCAGATTCGGGTCCAGCTCATTGAGACCCAGAACCTCATCACCTCGCCGGCGCTCTATCAGAGCTTCAGCGAGGAGAAAATGGTGGCAGAGCATATCCGGCCAGCCCCCGAAGAAGATACCGCTGGCATGGACCGATGGGAGGTCACCGAGTTTGTCCAGATGCCGTCGAGCCTCTCCAAGTGCGCCCAGGACTGTCAGATTGGCCAGAACATCAAGATTGGCCACAAGCTCAAGTTCATCATCAGCCTCCTCAACCCCGACGGCCACGTCTCCGAGCTGCGCGCCTCGCTGCCCATCTATTTATTCATCTCGCCCTCCATCGCCATCTCCTCGCTCGATCCGACCCGCGTCGTCGTGCCGGGCTCAGCGCCTGAGGAAGAATCACTGTTTGCCGCCCGCGGCCACACCGGCAGCGACTCCAACTATGCGCTCGACTCGGTGGCCCCGCCCAACTATCAGGACCACATCTACGACAAGCTGTGGTCCGAGGTGACGCTGTCGGGCGAGAATTCGGCTGCCAACTCCAACGAAAGCACGCCGTTCCGGTCGCGGCGCAGCTCGTTCAACGACCACCCGGCGTCCGAGCTCGGCATGACCGCGCTTGACCCGGTCAACCGGTCTCAGCTCGTCGAGGGCCTCCAGAGACTCGAGCTTCATCAGCAGCAACGCAACAGTCAAGCGCTGGATGACTATTCGTACCCCGCCAGCTCAAGCGGCCACAGCCCCGCCCAGACGCCAGATGTCGACGCCATGTCGCGAGTGCCGTCCTACGACACGGCCGTTCGGTCGCCGGATGACTCGGATGTCGAGCTGGCACCCGGGTACGGCTACGACAGCATTGGCTCGGGCTCGCTGCCCTCATCCCCAAAAACGGAGCCGGTGTTCCAGAGACCACCTATGCGCGTCCCTTCGAGCAGTGCTCCTGGCAGTGCGTTTAACATCCACAGCTTGACTCCCCTGTCTTCGGTGGGCGGGTCCTCATCGAGACAGACCTCCTCACACCAGTCTGGCACGTTTGGCAACCACAGTCGAAACACCTCGTCTTCCGCATTGAGCTCGTTGCTTCACCGAAGTTCCAGCAGCCGAAGTCTTTTTACCTTTGGCAAAAAGCATTCTTAATGATTTGATAGAGCATATTTATTCTTAACGACGACCGAAACTTCTATAATGAGCTACTAATATTTGCTAATATTTACTAATACTACACTAATACCACCTCTACATAGGCATTTGATGGTTATGAATGCGGAATGGCTAGAAATACAACTCTAGACAGGCATTCGCTGATGGCTTAGCGGTCGATGATGGGTTAGGGGTAGGTGGTGGCTTGGCTGGTTTGGTCGTGTTGCATTCGGCAAGACGAGAGTAAACACAGGTAAAGACAATGGCAGTAGATAACAACACCCAGATATAACTGTTTAACACAGCCAATGCTATACCACCTATTAATACGCCAATAGATAAGTTGCGCCCGACAGAGTAGACAGAAGCGGCACCCCCAGCTAAGACAAGAACTATTCCTGCAGTTCTGGGTCCGGAAAAGGATACCCACGCCATTGCGCGAGCCAGAGAATGGTTGAACTCTGTTACTTGGTTATCAAGTATTTCAAGCTTGCTGCCAAGTTCACAGTGCAGTCCTTTGATCGTTTCAAGATCTTGTCGGCTGGCGTTGTACCCATCTAGAATCAGCTGCATTAGATGCAAAAAATTATGCTCGATTTCAGCGTACAATTCCAGTGACCTTCTCTGGTCTATGATTTGCTGCTCGATTAGGCCGCTCATCTCTTGCCGCCGCATTGTTGCAGCCTCAATTGACCGACTGTGGGCTAAGAACTCTCGCCCTACCAATTCCGACAATGACTCGATTTCGGCATAAGCTGAATTAGAAACAGATCCGAACCTCTCCAACGAGTGTGCAAACAACCTCTCCTGTACTCCTTTCATATTCTCCAGCGATTCGATAGCAGCCTGAACATCATCATCAATCTTTCGCACGCCAAAATCAGTAGCAGAAACAATTGCGTCATTTAAAACAGCGATTGAATCCTGTAAATAGTCGACCGAAAACTGCATCGACTTCAATTTTGCAAAGGAGCCCTCAACGTAGTTGTCGCTTCGTTCTCTCTGCAGGGACACCAAAGCGCTGAGGTCTCGGTAAAGCTGCCGGTGAACGGAGCTTACATTCTCAAACGCCTGGACCATTTGGTATGCATACGTTTTCCTTGAATATTCCCCACAAATGACATTCACAGCCCGAGTGTTTCCACTCAGTGTAGTCCACCACTGACTTTTGCCCTCAAGCTGGTTGGCACAAAGGCGTATGAATGCCTCATTGTCACAGATCGCCGGATAATCAATACCGGCAGAAGCGAATTCGCAGATTGATAGCCGGATGCCATACTTGAGCCTATCGCTATCGCTGATATCTCCGCAGTTTGGAACTAATGACATGATTGCTTCCTGGATACAAGAGGATGCTGGAGCAGGAACCAATTCTTGTAAATTGTTAATTGTGTTCGCATGAATAATCTCCAGCTCCTGGAAAAGCATCTCGAGGAGTTGACAAATGCAATTGGAGTGTTACAACATTTATATCTGTTGGAGAGACTTCTCAATACGGTCATACTGTTACTAACCATTTCTGGCAATCCTCGGAGTGCATATGACATATCATTTCACCACTCTACTAGTACAATAGTATTTGCCATTTTGCTGCATCTGCACTAATTTGAATTAGAAAGCAACAGCTTAGGCATTTTTAGGTTTATGGAATTGAGACTTCAACCAGTCCCGTAACGGTTGTGTGCACAAACGGTCGATTAGCTCAAACGTGCCACCTAGCTTTAATGACATTGTGCATCCCATCCTTTGAATTGAATGTATTATAGCGTCCTTGATTATCAGATAAAGCCCGACTTAAAGGTACATGGTAGAGACTGATAGCACTTGAACATCATTCACTAATGGTAGACACTCCAGTACTTACCTCTGCCGCAGTGGGAGCGGGCCTGCGGCGGAGGTAACTCCGGTACATGATAAATGTTTCTGGCGATCGGATCTCCGACCCGGTGAATATAATTCACCATACCAATGGCAAGACGATAGCCACACGGTTGCTGATAGGCCAAGATACAATGGGAGACACCAATGGGTCCTAAGCGTAGAGTGTCAAGGGTTCCTGAGGGTAGCAGCTCTCGTGGAAGAACGATTGGCGGCGTCCCGGAAGCTTATTATGGCATGATGGGCGATATTCTTGACGAAGCAAAGAAGAGCGAAGACCGTCCGTTAAAGAAGCGAAAGACCGCCAGAAGCAACGAAAAAGGCGCGGAAATTGAAGAGATACCTGCCGAAGATGTAGAGGAGCTGTTTGAAGAAGACGAGGATGACGATGACGACGAAGACGAAGAATGGGAGGATGTCGAGTTGAATCAAGTCCCCGTGAACGACTTTGAATTGCCAAGTGAGAACGAGGACGAGGACGAGGACGAAGGAACACTCAATATCACCATCAACAAGCAGGACATCATTGAAATACCTAAAAAAGTGCGTAAGAAGGCCAATGTCCTGCCAAAGAAGGAGCGTGAACACCGGATCGTCGTTCACAAGATCCACATCTTGTCCCTGCTGTACCACCTTCGCGTACGAAACAAGTGGTGCTCATGTTACGCGCTTAGAACTGGACTCAAGACTTGCTTCACTCAGACAACAATGCAAGAGTTGCATCCACCAGGGCACTTATCCCTGACATTGAAGTCCCGTAAGTTCTTGGATGGGCTGCGGCACGCAATGTACCACTGGAAAAGGCGGTTCCGCATCTCCTCTCGAGGCATATACAATGTCCAGTGGTCAGATATTTTTTTGCGCGACCGCGTATTGGAAACCAGACTGAACCTTCAGAAATTTGTCAAAAGGGTGCTGACCTTTCGAGGTTCGCGCGACGTTTCGGCGCAGGGATTTGTGGCTGCCCTCCGGGCGGCTGACGTCGACGCAAGGCTGGTTTGCTCGATCCAGCCATTGGACTTCACTTCGTCTCTTCCGTTTATTGGCTCAAACCAGCAGGACACGATTGAGAACCCTTCAGGTATAAAGTCGAATCAATCGGAATATCCTACATTTTGGGTCGAGGCGTACGATTCTTATTCTGAACATTGGGTGACCCTAGATCCTGCCGTTGCGGAATATATCGACATTGTACGTGCCTCGACTAAGCCTAAGCTTGAGCCGCCAGGTACCGACAAGTGCAACTTACTGCGGTATGTGATTGCTTTCAATCCTGATGGGACAGCTGTTGATGTAACACGGCGATACACCAACCAGTATGGAACCAAAGTGCTCAAGAAAAGGCTTAATTATCTAACTAGTGGCGACTTGTGGTGGGACTCTGTAATGCTCTTGTTTGCAGAGGAATCCGGTCCAAGTGACAGGTATTTGCGGGAGCAGACCGAGCTTAACCTGCGCGAAAGCGGTGAATCTCTGCCCACGTCTATACAGGCTTACAGGAATCATCCCCGATTTGCCTTGGTGCAGACTTTGAAGCAATCGGAGGTCCTGCTGAAGACAGCCAAGCCATGTGGCAAACTCGCCACTAAGAATGGTTCGATAGAAGTCTTCAGTAGGCAGGACATCAGAGATGTGAAGTCTGCAATGGCTTGGTATAGACTCGGAAGAACTGTAAAGCCTCAATCCCAGCCTTTAAAGCGCATGAAAGCAAAGCGACGTATAATCGAAGGTGACGAGGACGCTGAAGAGGGTCTCTATTCTGAGGCGCAGACGGAATTGTACGTTCCGCCTCCTGTCGAAAACGGCATTGTCCCCAAAAATGCATTCAAGAATATTGATGTATATGTTCCATCAATGGTGCCTGCTGGTGCGGTCCACTTGCCGTATGATAATGTTGCCATTGCTGCTAGGCTAATTGAAGTCGATTATGCCGATGCAGTAACTGGCTTCGAGTTTGTGAACCGGCGCATGATGCCGCGGAAGACGGGTATAATCGTCGCCGAGGAACATGCAGAGACGGTCATGGATGTCTACCAGGAGCTGTTGGAGGAGCAGCGACGTGAGGATGAGCAGAAAGAGCGTTTGGCGGCCTTAATGATGTGGAAGAAGATGTTCAGCGCTTTGGCTCTCCAGCACCGATTGAACGAGCGCTATGGCCACATCATAGAGGAGGCCAACGAAGAGGCCGCCAGTTCAGAAGCCGAAGAAGAGGCAATGGCGGGTGGTTTCCTCCCGGGCAAAGCACTCCTTGTACCTCCTAATGAGGATGAGGATGACGTGACTGGAGGATTTATGCCTTCTGATGCGAATATCGGGGATGCTTATGAAGAGGATGATGCGACTGGAGGGTTCATTCCTTCTGGGACACGCAATGCGGGAGTTGATGACGACCATATGAGTGGAGGATTTGTGCCGATTGAGAACATTGACTCTCGCACAAAAGAAACTTTGACGGAACTAGATATGGAAGAAGAGGGAGGAGGCTTTTTTACTGGAGGAGGTGCTCCATCTGATGGAAAGAGCCAGCGATCTGTTCCCATAGTGGAAGAAATTGAACTGTCTTCGTCAGATGATGAGCAGACGAATGCGAAGGAGATCATTGAGATCAGTGACTCCAGTCGTTCACCGTCGGCGCAGCTCCTGATACCTAACATTCTGCAACTTCAAACGGTGGAGGAGAGCACTGACGAAGAAATGCCCCATATTCCAGTACACACTTTTTACGTGGTTGATGACCAAAACGGACCATACGCTAGTGTGGTAGATGGCACTAAAGGTTTGGCGAAGTCGGTTCCAAAAGTTGAACCTGATACCTCGAATGCTATGCCTAACAAGCTTAGAGGAGTGCCTGCTACAGATGCTCCCGGAAAGGCGCCTGGCAGGATAAAGTCAACTGAGGATGAAGAAAATAGCTCAGACGTTTACCCAGACTCTGTATCCGAATCGGAACTTTTGGAGGGCGTTTCAGAATAGGTCGCTACTGTAAAGTATTGTAACTCTACGATGCGTGAACAATATATAACGAAATTGAATGCACTAGTCTAATGTTAGTTATAGTCGGCGCTTTTTCAGCTGCTTCTCTTTTGCACGGCGAGCCAACTCTTGCTCTTCAGCCTCGTCATCGCGTTTTCCATGCAATGCGCTTCGTCTCTCTTCTTCCAAAACCTGGTCGCCAGTGGCTTCCATGTCACTCAAATCATCTTCTTCGTCCCATACTCTTGGGGCTCTTCGCCCTCGGCCCAGGATTTTCCAAATCTCGTCCCTGTCGTAGCCTCTATCTTCTTCAAGCTCCTCGTCATCTTCATCTACTACGAAATCGTCCAGATCGTCATCATCCTCGTCGTCGTAATGCCTGCCCCGTTTCCTCTCCAGTTCCTGTCTCCGCTTCTGCTTTTCCAGCAGCTTGGGCATTGGTTTGCTGAACGGAGCTGGAGCAGCCTTGGGCCTGGGCTCTGCTGATTTTGGCCTAGGAGGTTCTTTCTTCTGGGGCGCTCGATTCGTAGTACTTCTTGGTCTTGCCGCAGCTCTTAGAGCAGGGACTGGAGGCGCCGTTTTCTTTACAGGCTCTTTTACAGGCTTGGGGGCGTCAATACTAGGCGTACTGCCCCGCGAAGATTTCTCGTCCTTCTTGGGGCGGGATTTCACAGTGACCTTGAGGCCCTCGGAATCCACTGATTCAGCCTGCTTCATCAGCTCAGCATAAGAGAGCTTCTTTTTCGCAGGCTGGGCAGCTGGTTGTAGTGATCTCGGGCTTGCTGCGGTTCTTGATCTCGACGTACTGAAGCTGGGTGGTGGTGCACTTGCGGTCTTTTTGGGCTTTCGGGGAGCCGCAGTTTTGGCCTTAGCAGCAGGCTTTGCCGCCTCCTTGGCGGCCCTCTCCTTCATCCGCTCCGCCTTGAGTCGGTCGATACGCTTCTGCTGCTCCCTGCGCTCCTCCTCCGACATGGAGAACTTGCCCAGCTGAGGGTTAACACTCTGCGACGGTTTTGCGCCCGCGGAGGCTGCTCGATTCGGCAGCGCAGGGCTGCTGGAGGACGAGGATGCGGTCGCCGGTGGCTTGGGGGCACCCACTGTCGGCGGTTTTGCCCCTTTAGAGCCACCAGACGCCATCGAGAGCATCTGCATGAAACTCATGGCTGGAGAACTCTGGTCAACCGCACCAAAAACTTTGCAAATCAGATCACTTCTGCTTGCGCTGCTGTGTGTTGTGAGAGTGTGACAAACACCCAAGATGAGCCCCCTCCTCAATACATCGCCGGCTGCTGGCGCATTGCGTCGTCGGCGGTCCCAGCCCGGTGTTCAGCCGCACCAACGCCATTCCCAGCCGCATGAAGGCCAACCACGACGTCTTCGGTCAGCTCGAGGGCTCGCTTGAGGATTTCGTTGGGCGGGGATACGGTAATTGTGCCTTTGGCGCCGTCCTGGACGGTTATGGTGTAAGATTCGTCACCGATGCTTACGCCTAGTGCGAGATTCGCGAGGAGGGAGTCGTCAGACACAGGGGTGATCTGGTTAGGCAGTTGGGTCAGGTAGGCGTTGACGTAGCACGTAGTTGAGTTTTCAATGATTTTATCCTCGTCTTCGTTTATAGCGTCTGCGAAGGAGTAGTCTTCGTTGTCGACGTCGGTCTGCTCGGCTAGCTGGTTGCCAGGGTGGCTTGTAACACTGTGCCATAGAGACTGGAGAAGACGGGCATTGCGCAGTGCAGTAAGGATTCGCGGAATCTCACGAGGATGAGAAATGGGTACGTAATTCACCTTCACCAGCCTCTCTGGGACACTTTTGGTGAAGCCAATAAGGTACTCCTTGGTCTGGGTCTTGGGAAGATGAAGAGGTCTTTGCACAGAGACAATGGACCCCGAGTCCTCGTATTCCGACTGGTAGTACTCATAGTTGGCGTTGATCTTGGCCGCCAGTTCTCGAGTAGTGATGACCGGCGGATCCAGCTCAAGGGTAAACATGCCCTTGGCCTCAAGATTCGGCTCGGGGTCGTTCCACTCCGGACCGACTGGGCTCTTAAGCCAGTTTGCAGAGTAGCGAACGCCTGACTGCGATTCTCCGCCCACGAGGTCTCTAATTGTGAGCATGGCATAGTATCTCTCTGCGTCGTCAATCCTACCGTCTTCGTCATACCGGTACCGCTGTTTGGTCCAGTACCACAGTCCGACTCCAAGGCGGCTCTTTGGGTTCTTCACTGGCAGTCCGTACGGCGAGAAAGGGTCAGAGTTTTCGGCATTTAACTGGAAAAGCGCTGTACACAGCTCGTCCAACGAGACAAAGCAGTCTACAGTGTCTGGCGTAGAGAGCCGATCCAGACGGGACAGATGCCTCAAGATCTTGGCAAACTCAGTTAGCCTGACTTCTTTAAGAGATTTGAGTAGTACCTCGTCCGCAGTCGGGGCAATCTGCTTGGACAGTAACGAGTATTTTTCATCGGACGGCTTGACACTGGACCCTAAAGACAGCTTGACATCAAGAATCTGGTCCTCTGGGGACACCTCTATGTCTATGAGGATAATTGACCCGCCAATGGACAGTCGCTTGCCCGCGGGGATGTTCTCCTCGAAGATGTCAAAGTTATTTTTCTGGGCCAGGCGCCTGATCCCCGGCTCGTTAACCTTGCCGGTGACGCTGTTGAGCTTGGAGCTGATCGCCTTCATGACCCGGGTAAATTCATCTTCCACGGGCAGGATGCTGGCGTCCTGGATCGGTCCCACTGAGGTGACTGGTGGGACTGGGACTGGAGCCGGGGCACTATCGCTGGGTGCTTTGCTATCGCTCTGGCCGAAACTCAGGTCTGTCCCGGGGCTTTCATTCACGACCATGCTGAACGCCAGGTCGGCGTTTTCCCCGGAAGGATCGAAGGGTTCGAACGCCATGGGAGGTTTTAAAACTCTTGAAGCGATGTGCAACGGTCAACGTCAGTTTCGTGTTGGGAGACGCGACCCGCCAAACCTTCCACATTATTGGAATCTGAAATAATTTTGATACAATACCATGGTATGCTTACCGGAAATTGGCCAACATTAGCAAATTTTAGTTTAGCATTCAATCGACTAAATTTGAGCTTCTCCGATTGACGTTTAACTGGAACTTTACGCAATTGGTAATAGCCGTTGGAAGGATTTCTTTCAGCACCTACTTCCATCTTGGGTTCTAGTCCGGGTACGTTGGATTCCAATCTCCTGCCTATTTATTATTTTGAATAGGAATACTGGGAATTAACTGCTATGGCAGCTGGAGCATCGCCACTCCAAATCCTCCGTCGCGACGGTGCCACTTCACAGCTGAGTGTAGATTGATTCCGAATACGTACGTATTGTGGTAGAGGAACTGAGGAAGCACTTTACTGAGAAGAATATTTATTTTGGAATGCAGTTGTGTAGTATACTCTATAAATCACTCGTCAAGACCCTTTCGACCGTTCTCGTAGTGCGAAAGATCGTAGTGCTCTGGATAAGCATCAAGAATTTCCGCCAGCTCCCTCTTCTGCTCCTTCATGGGCTCAGAAAGCTCGTCAAACACGTCTTCAAAGATGTACTTCAGTGCTGGCTTTCGTACCCGCTCGGCGGCGCTGAACTCCTGGAGAACCTCCTTTCGAATCTCCTTGCGCGTGGACTGCTCCAAGTCCTCGTTCCACCAATCTCGAGCCTCGAGCCACTTTCGCATTCGCGAGATGGGGTTGTCCCGCCGCTTCCAGTCCTCGACCTCCTGACGCGACCGGTACGCGAAGGAGTCGTCACTGGTGGAGTGGTGCGAGACACGGTAAGACATGGCCTCAATGAGCACCGGCTTCTGCTGCTCGACGGCAATCCGTCGCGCCTCCTTCGTCGCCCGGTGGACAGCCATGATGTCGTTGCCGTCGACTCGGATGGTGTCAATGCCATAGCCAATGCCTCGGCTGGCAATGCCATCGCCCTTGTACTGCTCGAGCGACGGGGTGCTGATCGCGTACCCGTTGTTTCTGCAGAAGAAAATAACCGGACAGCTTCGCGTCGCAGCAATGTTGAGCGCAGCGTGGAAGTCACCCTCGGACGCCGCACCCTCACCGAAGTAGCAGATAACGCACCGGTCGCCGCCCTGCATCTTCACCGCGTAGGCAGCACCTGCCGCGTGAGGAATCTGCGTGGCCAGCGGCGAGCTAATTGGGTGGATATTGAGTTCCTGCGACTGGTAGTGGACCGGCATGTTCCGGCCCTTGCCGTAGTCGTTGGCGTTGCCGTAGAGCTGCGACATGAACTCCTTGAGCGTCAGGCCCTTGTGGAGCAAGGCAGCGGTCTCCCTATACTGCGAGAACATGACGTCCTGCGACTTGAGAGCCGCAGCGCTGCCCACGGCCGAGCCTTCCTCGCCGGCCGAGACCATATAGAAGCTGAGTCGGCCCTGTCGCTGGGCATCGTACATGATGGCGTCCATAATGCTGACCGTGACCATCTCCTTGTACATCTTGATGCTCTCCTCCTTGGTGAACGGGATCTCGTAGTCCTTGTCAATCTGGCTCCCGTCCACGCCAATGAGGCGGTACGTGTCCATGGGCTTGGCCTCGTTCGGATTGTAGAACTGGAGCGTGTTGGTGAACTTGCTCTTTACCGATCCGGGGAAGACAAGCTCAGACTTGATGTTCGTCGACGATTGCGACACGGACGAGTAGTACGCTTGTCGCGCTACCCTGGCGGCCACTCGGGCCCCAGTCAATGCACTCCTGGTTCTTAGCATTTCAAGTTAGTTCAAACCTCTATTGTAATCCGTCGTCGACAGGTAAAAATTTTATTCCAAGGGTCCGTGAGGGGGTCTGAAATATAGTGTACTATGGGTGTGGAGAAACAGCGGCAAGCAGAGGGGCCTCCGCTAATAACCGGCCATACCCGCGCGATGACCTGCGGAACCTCATCGGCTTCAGCTGTCCCAACGCCTTCGCCCGCGCAACATCACCAAACTTTTTTCTCTGCGCAGTGGACCTACGGGGGATACCCCAATTACAGTGTGCGTAGGTACTGGGCAGTGGATTGTATCCGAGGGATAGTCCTCGAGCTCCCGTGGCTCCGCAAAGCGGCCCTCCATGTCAACACTGTTCGTAGGGGCTAGGAAGATGTAGAGTAGATCCTTCAAGGTTTGTAATGACAGAACTAGCCCAATAATAATAGCGTTTCCTCAGATGCCGAGAAAGCTGGTCAGTATTCGCATAACTTCTTACGATGCAAAACTAGACTAGCATAAGCCCATAATCCGCGAAAGCCTGTATAATCATGGTACATTACTATAGGTTGGCTCGTAAAACCTTGGGTAGAATAGCCTAGCTTAGCCTTCGATCTTATGCATAATATAGCTAAGTGTTCTCAATTGCCTCAATTAGAACTGAAAGGGGGACACTTGGGGAACAGACCCCCAAACTCCCTGTAGCTCCTCTAAGCGGAGGATAGGACCGGATTAGTCCAGATGCGCGATGAGCCACACGGCGTGCGGCTTGGGTGTGCGCGAAATAAATGTACCGGGATATGCGGCCAAAGGTGATCGACGACCACGCTTAATTAATGCAAAGCTCTTCGGTTCCGGCTACCTTTAGCTCCAGGGGTCCAGCTACCTAACCCCATAGACCACAAAAAGTCACACTACTTGTACCTCCAAAAGCATCCTCAGGCGAATATGAGCCACTTTCCAGCGTATTATCACTGCACAGAGCGTAAAACGGACGAATCATATGATGATGTCATGTCGGAGCCCACTGAATCAGGCAGTCCAAGCCGGTAGCCGACCTCCGCTGGTGTCGTCAGTCACCTCCTGGTGATCGACAAGAATTGACATTTGACAGTTAACACTGTAACAATTCTGACTTTATCCAGAGTCGCGAGAGGATTGAAGCACGTATCTCTGAGTCTAATCCACATATTCCGTTGCATATTCGTATTCCGCTCGGTAGTACTGCAAGAGTCAAGCAACCCCTATATGCGTTAATGTACGTATACCTGTGACTAAAAGCACAAGCATACGTTCTGCAGGTTTACAGCTCTTGAGCCGATCGCAGAGCCTAAAGATCAACTTTCGTGCTGAAAAAAAATCTTCTTCCCCTTTCCTGCCTTCGATATAACTGTCGATATCTATCCGTAGGAGTGAAAGTAGACAACTCTAGATGTCTAGTCCAAATATTCCGCTGTTGCAGCCTCCAGCTGAGGAGGACGACCAGCTCCTCAGCGATGGCGAGGTGCATCGATACGTAGACGTCCATGCCAGTAGACGGTTCTCGCAGTCCACTGAGCGGTCTGCGCGGTCCTCTTTCGTCCAGGACTCCGTCGGACGGAGAGGTATCGTTGATGCCTTCAGTGCCATCTCCCGCAGCTTTCAGGCTGAGGGCGAAGAGTCCGCCATAGAAGAGGATTACGACGCCTACAGCCCTAGGGAAGCTGCTCAGCTGGCCCGCGAACAACAAGCTCTCTTAGCCGACAATAACATTGACTACGGGAGTCTCGATATCCGCAATGACTTGAGCTTCGACGAAGCTCGCGAGGCCGTTCTTAGTACTAACAAAGTGTGGGACAGTGCCATCAACCAGGGCCGCGTTGCTACCTCTATCAAGCGGGAGCTTATCGTGCTCTGCAACAATTCCCTGCCTTTGACGGTGACTTTCCTGCTCCAATACTCGCTGCCGGTGGCCTCCGTCTTTTCCGTAGGGCATCTGGGCAAAATTGAGCTCGGCGCCGTGTCCCTGGGCTCAATGACTGCAAACATCACAGGGTTCGCAATGATGCAAGGCTTCGCGACGTGCCTCGACACACTGTGCCCGCAGGCCTATGGCGCCGGCAACTGGCACGCCGTAGGCCTGTATACCCAGAAGTGCTTTTTGTTGATTATATCCTGCTTCATCCCTATTCTTTGCATGTGGTGGGTCTCTGCGCCCATCCTCGAGCTCGTCGTGCCCGATCCTGATATTGTCAAACTCGCCCAGCTGTACCTTCGGATCGTCAGTTTCGGCGCGCCGGGATACGCATTGTTCGAGTGCGGAAAGCGATTTGTGCAGGCCCAGGGCATCTTTCACGCGAGCACAATGGTTCTCCTTATTTGTGCCCCGTTCAATGCCATCATGAACTACGTGCTCGTGTGGAACGAGAACATTGGAGTCGGCTTCGCTGGCGCGCCAATTGCTGTCGTGCTGACCAACTGGCTCATGCCCCTTCTGCTGTTCCTCTATGTGTACTTCATTGACGGGCTCAAGTGCTGGAATGGGCTTAGCTCGGAGGCGCTGAGGAACTGGGGCCCCATGTTCAAGTTGGCCATTCCGGGCTATATTATGATCGAGGCCGAGTTCTTAGCGTTTGAGATTCTGACGCTTGCAGCCGCTCGTTTCAGCACTGCTGCTTTGGCGGCCCAGTCCGTCCTGGCCACGGTAACCTCGTTGACGTACCAGATTCCTTTCGCTATTGCCATTGCCATTGCTACGCGAGTCGCGAACTTCATTGGCGCTACCTTGAAGGAACCCGCACAGCTGGCGTCTAAGATTGGTATCGTCAGCTCATACGTCATTGCCACGTTCAACGCTGTTATATTGTATCTCCTGCGATACCAGATCGGCGGCCTCTTTTCAAACGACGAGGACGTCATTGAACTGGTCGCCGCAGCTATGCCTATTTGCTCCATCTTGCAGCTCGCTGATTCGCCGGGGTGTATTACTGGCGGCGTGCTCCGTGGCCAGGGCCGACAGCATTTGGCAGGGTATTTGAATCTCTTCTTCTACTACGCCGTAGCGCTCCCCGTCGGGTTCGGCCTGGCATTCGGTGTAGATTGGGCTCTAAGCGGCCTGTGGGTTGGAATGACACTTGGACTGGTTTGCGTCACGGTTGGTGAGACGTACTTCGTCATCAAGAGCGACTGGAAGGCCATTATCGAAGAAGCTTCGCTGCGAGAGAGGGATGAACGGATTATCGCCCACTCATAGGAACGCTTTTTTTTAGATTAACGAATTGCATCATGAGACGATATATGAGCTACCTAGTGGTGGTAGTATATTACAGTTACGAATTATAACATAAGTCTTCTAAGCCCATCAATTTCCCACTCATCCTTGTCGGAGAGATATCGACACCCAAGCAAGCGTTGTCCAGTGACCGGGCACCGTCCACCGGACTTCTGGTCTTTGGACTCGAGATATCGATAAATGCAAGGGTAACAGAACACAATACCCGTCTCAATGACTGTTGGGTTTGTGATCTCCCCGTGGCACAAGGGGCAGAGTCCCTTCTTGACTGCTTCTGGCACGTCCACTTTCTTCACAGCCGTCTTCGGAACGGGCAGCTCTTCATCTCCAGAAGGCCCCCGGGGCATCTTCCTAGACATCTGGGCAAAGTCACTCGAGTACCACCACTCGAGGAACTTCAGCAGGAACATAGATGTCGGCAGTGCGTAGCTCAACCCTGAAAGCAGTGCTTTTTTCAGCTCGCCTGCTCCTTGTCGCGTGCTCATTCTCGCCAATCGCTGTAGCAGTGGCGTCTGGTCCTCCTTATCAATCGGGGCCGGGTCATTCAGCGCGTAGTCGTATTGATTCATTCGCGAGAATTTGAACTTAATAATCCAGTCAATCGGAGAGGTGTAGCTTGTCTTGCTGAACAGAAAGCCCAAGTAGAATGCAAGAGTGACGAGAGACTGGCCCATGTTGACCGCGGGATAAACTTTGAGGATAAACCTGTCTATCTCATACTGCACCCGCGGTGCCAGTTTCCCAGGCTCGTATGCTGCTTCTCTATCTGATTCAATGTCCCTGAACATGTACCGTCCTTTCAAAACGTCGTACCGAGCATCCAGCTTCTCTTTGATATATGGGAGCCCCACGGCAAATAACAGGGACAAGAGGACTTGCCGCTTGGAGAGCCGTCTCTGCGACTCAAACAGCTGTGGAGCATGGGCGCTCGTGCGCTTCCCCGGGACATTAAGCACGCGGGTTCGCTTCAAGCCGTAGAACTTCTCGGTGAAGCTGCTATTCCAGTTCTTGAGGTGGTAATACTCCACCAGACCCATGAGGACAAGATACAACTCGTCATACTTGTTTGCTAGCCGCAGCAGGTACTGGGGGTGGCGTTGTGCGTAAAATGACAAAATGTACCTGATAGACGGCGAGATCAGATCCTGGAGCTGGTGGGCTGATAACAGCTCAAAAAGCGTCGGTGTATCTGGATCTAGAGACGATGCATTCAGGGACGAATAGTAGTCCATTATTATATCCGGTCACGTTTTCTCGTTTGCGCTTTCGAGAGTTTTAATATTGTTTGCGGATGGTGTACCGGTGGTCGTACTGGCGGTGGAAGTGGAGGTGACGTACCGAGGCATATGTCGGAGCTGCCAAAGTCCGGGGAACTCCACATACGTTAAAAGCGATAATCAGTTATGATAGACTGTAATAGCTACGAAAAATATGACGAGATATAATACTGGAGGTATATATACCGTAGGTAACGAGATATTATATTAGAAATATATATAAATGGAAATACCCGTTGGGGGGTATGTTCCGTAATGCAGTTATGAGAGGGAGGCTTTTATGCCCGTTTCAACGATTACACGTTTCCCTCTTACGCCAATTGCGCTTTGACTAGCTCTTGTGACCACGCTCGCGAGACTAGCCGCCAGAACATTGATCTCCTGCTCTTTGAGCAACGCCGTTTGGTTACCCCCGTCACCGCTCTTAACAAGACGTCCCATCAAAGCATTGATCTGTCGTAGAATTTCATGATTCGGAGGGAGCTTGCCTTCGCGTACAGCCTTAGTGTACTCCCGCAGCACCTTGAGTCGGGTACTGAACATTTTGACAGCGTTGAACTCGATTTGGAGCCGCGATGCCAGGTTGTCCGACGACTGCTTGTCTGAGCCTTTAATAACGCTGTCCACGCCAATGCGCTCCACTTCTCCCGTCTCTGCTTTCCATGGCACTTCTATGAAGTCCATTTCATTATCTCTGAATGCCAGCTCAAACGCCTTAACCGGCAATTGCGTGGAAGAGGGCTTTGGGGTTGGGTTGAAAATGAGCATCATTGACAAGTCCAGGTCATCCTGGACTTGCATCTGCTTATGGAATGAGAAGGCTCTTTCGTTTGGCTGCAGGCTGGGGTTCTTTGGATCAACGTAAAACCAGCCTACGGCATCTTGGAGGGGGAAGGTTTGTTTGTCTATCTGTTAGTTCTTTCCCGGGGCGTGCGTGTGCGAGTGTGTGGATACTCACAAAGATCGATTTTTTTCCTCATGTAGGCCTGGTCAATGTCGTCTTCGTCATTGACCAGGATTTCGAATGCATTTTCCACTGAAACTAGCCGTTCTGTGCGGGTGCCAAAGAGGATGCCGCATAGTGCGGGCTTGCCTTGGAGGGTAACCCGTGTGTAGTAGTCCGAGATGTTGAGCAGAGGCAACGGATGCAAAGTTAGGTTAACCTGGGACATGCCCAGAGATTCTTTGGCCATATTTCTACTTTATAGTGCGCGTTTAGGTGATCGCTAACAATTGTGTCGATATGTTTAGGTGCACGTTGCCCAATACTCCGACGCATTATTGAAATGCTACCTGGGAAATCAATTAACGGCTACCGGTAATTGTTCGAAAATTTACTACCGGTATAAAATATCAGGTAATAGTACATCGCATGAATTGATTAGCATTGCAGTGCATATATACATCTGGGGTATTACTGAATTTACTGAAGTTTACTGAACATTCTTATCTAAGGGTATTCAATTACCTGTGCGTTTGCTTACTTACTCAATGCATTCATGGTGCTTTTGCCAATATAGTAGTTCATTGAATTTGCTACTCATTTTAAATAATAGCCACAACAGATAATCTTTTAGTTAATGACTTTCAACCCGCTGAGTATACAGCCCCCCAAATCGCCGTGTAGCGATGCTTCGAGTCGGATTGGGTGCCATTAGCCCAAGGATTATGTCGTTACTACAGGGCCAGCCAAAACCCGCGACGACCATTGAACTGCCTGGTATTATGAAAGTCATTCATAGAACACATAAGTACACAAACGAACGTATACCCCCCGTAGCGACGCTTCATGTCGGCAGTGAAGTACATATTTTACGCTATTCGCAGGCTATAGTGACTTCTGGTTCTTCTTTGAACTCTTTACCGATTTTAGCTGACCATTTAGTGGAAATATAGCCTTTTAGTTGATTGCCATAATCCGACGCGAAGCGTCGCTACGGGAGGGAAGGGGGGGTTGGGGACTGAGCCCACCGAGTATGATGCTCAAGCTCCTGAAGATACCTGGTAATCCCAAATACATATATTCACAATAAATACATAATAAATAAGCTATGGACCGACCAAAGAGCGGTCAAGGACCCAGATAATACCGTTGTCTACGACGCTGGCACTGGTAACGGTGGCCAGGAAGTCACCGTCGCTGGAGAAGAGCTTGAGGATGTCGTTCTTGGGCTCTACTAGGATAGTCCTGCCGCTCTCGAGCTCCAATTCGAACTTCTCGAGAGGCGTACCCACAGTCGCAGCAGACACAAGATCGCCAAAATGCATATGGCTCGCCAGGAACCAGTGTATGTTCCTGCGCGTGAGATGCTCCTTCTCCTCCTCGGACATGGACGGCTCAATCTTTGACGGGAACTCCCAGGGTTTAGCCGGCAGCACGGCCATGGCTGCGTCCGAGGGAGCAAGGATGATGGTGAATTCGCGCTTGTCATTGAGGCGTGACTGCAAGCTCTCAAAGGCCCGGGCGTAGCGGCTAAAGATGGACACTTCGTGGTGGAGCGTCAGCTCGGTCCTCAGCAACGTCGGCCCATTTTTCGGGTCCTCTCCAAACGGCTGCACTTCCTCCACGGAGTGCTCTCTAAACGGCTGCAGTTCGTCCATGGAGTGCTCAGCAAACGGCTGCGCTTCCTCGATGGCGCTGGTCTTCAAACTGTCGAGAGCGAACTTGTGCTGGATGTGGAACAGCTGTTCGCCGTTCTCGTTGTGGGATGGCTTGTCTTTCACGCGGTTTATCGACTCATCCAAGTCTCTCTTTCCAAGGCCGTCTTGGGGGACGACCAGCGACTCTTTAGGCAGCACATGGTATCTTGCGGCCGCCTCTGACCCCAGCAGCCCGACAACAAGGAGCGCTCTCCATATATTACTAACCATTCCAAACCTATCCCTATCACTGGTATTTCACTGGTTTACTATTTGGACTATCGGTACTTCAACTATTCACACTTCAACCTTTTTCGCACTTGAGCTATTGAGTATTGCACCACAAATGGCTCTACGCAGTCCTATAGGACGTATCAGGCCGAATTCAGTGAGCCGTCATTAGTGGCGCCCACAACCAATATTTGGGCGCCGGTCATGTGACCGGCCCAGATCACACCTCCCTCCTCCCCCATTGGGGCCGGCGGCGAGTACGGTCAACTACGCTGAAATGACCCATTTACAGGCAGCAATTTAAACAGGCCGATTGGAGGCATATGATTCACGTCGCCCATGTACATATGCCCAAGCTGCGAGTGGGTACACACGGCTCTCTCTCTTTCGAATGCAGTTGGCGGGCGCAACAAATTTTTTCTCGCAGATAGGCTCCCCACTGGGAGAATGAGAGAGAGAGCCACTCACCGCAGGGTTAAGCCTTGTTGTCTACCAGAGCCCGGGACCGCACAGACACACACACAACGGCAATTTCCAAATCTTCGCTACCCAAAATACACACGATCCACCCACCACTACCGCGAAAGTCGATAGAAAAGCTGGTAATTTGGATATTGTGAGCAGCTTTTTGGCGAGCTGTATTTGTTATTTGATTTTTTTTGTCTGTTGTAGACCCTGGTAAGTTTAGGAGGGTTTGTTTTTCCCCTGAGAGAAGTCTAATGGGGTGTCCAGGATCGCACATGCCAGGCTATTGAAGTGAACTTGGCTATTATTCGATGATATCTTTTGAGCTGTTGTTACCGATAAGACGAAAGATTACTTGTGTGTTATAACAATTACTTCACGTCGTTTCCAGTTTGTTACGTGTCGATTTTTGATTTTTTGAATTTTGAATTTTGAATTTTTTTCGATTTTTTGGCCATTGATTGTTTGATAAGAAATTGGTATCCGATGGAATTTATATCTCAGTAACTGCCAATAACCTACCGACTTTTATTGTGTGAATATGGACCCGAAGTTCGCATTGCGTCTTCAGCAACAGGGTCTGAGGCTCCAAGATTTGCCGTCATACGCCAGTCAACAACCACCATCACAACCACCCGCGGGCCAGAGCACAATGGACCACCAGAAACAGCAGCCCAATACGGGCACCTCGACCCCGGACTTTGATTTCGCCAGCAGAATAGAAGGAAACGACATATACGACAGTCTGGGGATGTCCATGTCCGGGATCACGACGGATCAGAGCAACGCGAGCACGACCTCAGCTGCCGACCTCAGCGACCAGCAGCAACAACACCGGCATCAGCATCAGCAGCAATATGGCGGTGTCGCGACAACACAGCCCCTTTGGTCCCTCTACCCCAGCGATATCGCCAATGTCGCCTCCCAGGTTAGCCAAATACCCATCAACCACGTTTCGTCGCCCAAGGAGCCCCCGGCGGCACACAGTAGTGCGCCAGCCAGCATGGAACAGGTCCCCACTACGAGCTCCGTGGCCCGGTATCCTCGAAGTAGCAGCCAGATGCACTCACATGCGGCTCCTCAGGGTGCACCGGTGCCCCCAGCTAATGGCGGCGACTACCTCTCCTTCGCCAGTGAGTCGCAGAACCAGCGAGAATCGCTCCTGCGACGATGCTCCGAGGCCGCGACGCGGTCGTACGACCTGCCGCCTACATCCTATACCTCACCCCCGTTCGGCTACGGCAAACCACCCCAGCGCATTCCGCATGTCAATCGCCCTGCGTCGACGAGTAGACAGGAAAACCTCAGTCCGCGTGGGTACACGACCCCGCCGATCCACCAGTACGCGTCAGTCCACTCCCATACGCCCGAAATCGAGGACTACCTTTACCAGCAGAGGACAAAATACAAGGCACGGAGCTCGATCCCGCCGGACCTCAGTAGCTCCAAGTACGCCGAGCAGTGCATTGCTGCGGCCAAGTCGTCGCGGCTGCCGCCCTTTGCGCTCCACACTGAGGAGTATAATCTGCTGCGGCCGCACCTGCCCTACGTCCATGTGACGACCTACCTCAACATTAGAAACGGCATATTGCGGCTGTGGCTCTCGAACCCCATGGTCAGCGTGACAATGGCCGAAGCGGCCGGGTGCGCTCGCGATGAGCGGTTCTACGGCCTCGCCGAGGTCGCCTACAACTGGCTTGTGCGCCAGGGGTACATCAACTTTGGCTGTGTCGAGCACTCGGCGCCAGAAAGCATCTACGACCCAATCCCGCCCGAGGAGAAGAAGCCGCGCCTGACCGTCGTCGTCGTCGGCGCAGGTATCGCCGGCCTTAGCTGTGCCCGGCAGCTCGACACGCTGTTCAGGCGCTACTCGCACTACTTCACCGAGTACCAAGACATCCCGCGTGTCATCATCCTCGAAGGGCGACGACGCATCGGCGGGCGCATCTACTCTATGCCGCTGACGACGGACAACAATTGCATGGTCGACGTTGGCGCCCAGCTCATTCTCGGGTTCCGCAAGGGAAATCCGCTGGCCGTGCTCATCCGGCGCCAGCTGGGGCTCCCCGTGGTGCCTATCCAGCCGCCGACAGAACTCTACGACGGCGCTACCGGCACCAAGGTGCACGAGGACAAGGAGAAAATGATAGAGAGCCTCTTCAACCACGTTCTAGAGAAGATGGACCAGTTCAAAGCCCAGGTGCCCAACCCAAACACAGCCCATGGCGACGAGGCGCTCATGAGGGCCGCCAAGGACCCAAACACCTCGCGAGACGAGTTCCAGGAGAACCAGACCATTGCCAAGTTAGAGGAAAGCGGTGAGTTGTCGCGGCCCTACGAGGACCCAGGCGAGATCAACGACCACAAGCACGATGTGGAGGACCCCGAGACGCGCGTCGAGCTTGAGTTCCTACGCAAAACAGGTTTTAAGGTCAAGTCGGGCAAGAACGCCATCCACGTGGCGCCGGAGCCCCAGGGAGATATGCACCCGAACCTCGGAAAGACCATGGATAGCATGGTGCGCCAGCTCCAGGAAGTCTCTGAGCTAACGCCCGAGGATATTCGCCTCTTCAATTGGTTCTATGCAAACCTCGAGTACAGCTGTGGGTCGAATCTTGACAACATGAGCTTGAGCAGCTGGAACCAGGACGAAGGCAACGAGTTTGCGGGGCGCCACTCAATGATCCCGACCGGGTACCAATCTGTGACCCGCGGCCTGTATACTCTTCCCGAGAAACTGGACGTCCGCTTCAAAACGAGCGTCCGAGTCCTCGAATACGGGCCCGATCAGTGCAACATCTTCCTCGAGAACGGCGAGCGCATATCCAGCGACCGCGTCTGTATGACGGTGCCTCTCGGTGTGTTGAAAGAACGGTCGATTCAGTTCATCCCTGACCTACCCCAGTGGAAGACTGATAGCATTGAGCGACTTGGGTTTGGCGTCATGAACAAGATTTGCCTCGTGTTCGACGAGGCGTTTTGGGATGAGAACAAGGATATCATCTGCGTTGCCCAAGGCCCTCCATACGAGACGACAGAGCAGGCCGAGTACAAGTCGCGGCGCGGGCAGCTCTTCATGTTTTGGAATATTACCAAGGTCATTGGGCGTCCCTGTCTTATGGGTCTCATCACTGGCGAGGCGGCCGTGCACGTGGCGAACGAGCTTGACGAGGAGATTGTCGACCACGCTAAAGCTGTCCTTGCCAAGGTGTACCCTCTCAGCAGGCTCTCAAAGTTGGTAGAATCCGTCGTCACGCGGTGGCAGATTGACCCTTTCTCTTGCGGCTCTTACTCCTATATCGGCCCGGAGGCAACTGGCGCAGATTATGATCTCATGGCCCGGCCTATCAACAACTCGCTGTTCTTTGCCGGCGAGGCTACGTGCAGATCCCGCCCAGGAACGGTTCACGGTGCATATATATCTGGTCTACGAGCTGCAAACGAGATTCTCACCAGTATTATCGGAGAGGTGGAAATCCCCCATCCATTGATACCGCCAAAGGACTACAATCGATCTACACACGTCCACAGTGCCCCACCGACCAACAATCTCCTCCTCAACCCTACGCCCCAGTCGCATTTCTCTCAGCAGCGACCGGTGCGAAGCAACATGGCCTCTCCCGCGCCACACCCACTCGACAATGGTGGCTACTATCCTCCATTCGACTCTCGCCGCCCGCCGTTGATGCGCCACGATAGTAACGACTATCCTATCCAGGTTGCCACCGGCAGCAGTAGACCCTCCAAGAGGAAGGCCGACGCCAAGTCGCTCAAACGGAAAGCGTCTGCCCTAGTGGAGCATCATCACTCGGAGTCGGAGCCGTCGGAACCGGAGCACAAAAAGTCGCTAGAGGAGCAGCTTAAGGAGCTCCGAGAGAAGAGAGTAGCCGAGGATAACGAGAAGATGCGGAATGACTTGGTCAAGGAACTCGGGGAGCGGCCAATCAAGCCTGATCGTCCCGGTGCGAATCCGTTTTTAATTTTCCAAAAAGATTTCTGGGAGATATGCCGGAAGGACACGGATGTTGCCAAGCGTCGCAGCACAGGCGACCCAGAGGCGAAGGCCACTAGAAACGAGGTCCGAGCGGCGTTGGGTAAGATGTGGCGAGAGCTTCCGGAAGCATCGAAGCAGCCGTATTTGGCAGCCACGCAGGAAATCAAAGAATCCAACAGCCGGAACATGGAAGAATACAAAAAGCAACAGCGGCGGTACGAGGCTGAGGCTGAGGATTTCAGGAGGAGGTGGAAAGAAGAGCATCCGTCCAAACCGACTGAAGATGAGCATCGACTCATGCAGCTCATACAAGAACAGCACGACCGAGAATCTTCCCGCAAAAAGCATCATTAGGGATTAGCCATACCGTACTACCTACACTCTATACTGTATTATACTTCTTATTAGATCATTTTTCCAAATTGGACTTCAATGATGCTTCTACCGGCTCAATCAATACCTTACCGTACTATTAGATCAATTATTTTTGGTGAAAAAAAAAACAAAAAACTTTTATTATTCATTATCATCAGAGTCGTTATCATCAGAGTCATCGTAATTTTCGCTGCCACTGTCTGCATCATCGCCAGCGACGTCACCCCATTCCACGTATATATCACTAATCGCGCTTCGAGCACGTCGCAAATTCAATGGGTCAAAGGGGAAATAGCCCTCCAAGGACACGAATTCACTAGTGCTCTTCCAGAGAGAATTAGAGAAAAACGAAGTGCCCGAGGAAACTCCATTCTTGGGGGTCGTAGTGCCAGAGCCAGATGGAGAGCTAGACTTGAAGCCGCCAAGTCTATTCTGCTCCATAATGGTGAAGCAGTAAGCAGCGTCCTCCTTCTGGGCAATCCGAGCAAACATAGCAACCACAGTTCGCTTGCAGTACCGCAAGGGGTTGAACTTGGTTACAATCATTCGCTGGAACAACTTGTCGAGATCGCACTCCCACTCGGAACCAGAAGCCTCCTCAGTGGACATTTGAGACTGATCCTTCTTTAAAAGCTCGTGTCGGAAACAGAAGATGTAAAATAGAGCCTGTGAAATGGAATAGAACATTTTGAATCGCCCCATTCCACCAGGGCCCTCATCGACCTCCTTCTCCCGTTGCTTGATGTACTCCTCAATCCACTTGGCAAGGATGCCAACAACCAATATAACCTGCTCACGGGAGAGACCCTTGGCCCGTGCAATAAATGTCGAAATGTACTGCATCGCCTTCTGACGTCTCTCAATATCCTCGGCTGGGTTCAGAGCCAGCTCCATCATTGCCGTCAGGAATGCCTCTAGCAAGTCTGGATGGCTGTGGCAAGTCCTGAACACCAAAAACTGCACAGATCGAGTTCTATGCGTTGGCAGAACATAGTCCCGGAAGAGATCAATAAGCATTGTAAACAATGGAATGGCCCTGCCAGACTCTAGCTGTTCGGCAGTAAACTTGCCATCCAGGTAGCTAAAGAGCTGGCAAATAATTGCGTCCAGCTTTTTTCGGATCATTACCGTGTTGCCATTGGCTTCGTCGTCAAGTTCATGGGCAGTGATTTCCTCCTCCTCCTCCTCCTCGTCAGAGTCATCATTGTCATCCTCGTCATTTTCATCGTCAGAATCCTTCTCTTCGTCGTCAGAATCCTGTTCGTCAGTCGCGAAGTCTCGCTTATCTTCAGCAACTTCCTCGTCATCATCCTCCCTATCCTCATCTTCATCATCGTCGACGTCGTCCTCCTCAGCAAGCTCGACATCAAGCTGAACAGTCCGCTCAATTATCAGAGCCCACACACTCTTCCTCAGTTCAGGGCAGTACTCCACAACGGACAAGATATTATCAATGTACCTAAGAGTGTGCTTTGTGGTGTCCAGCTTATGAGGATAGTGCTTGGAGAAGATTTGCTGGAGAGCGCTGGCAGCAGTAGGAATCAAATGCAAGATGTACTTCAGCACAGAGTGGTGCGCAGAGGTGTCCTTGAGCACCAGCTCGGATACAACCTTGTTCACCACTTCCGTCCACCATTTAGGAATGCCCGATACAAGTACAGTAAGGAACCGAACATATGTAGCAATAAATGAAGGATCCCGATTCGACCACTTGAGCTTGAGGATAGCAGAGATCATTGGGCTGCAGTTATTGGTATCCAATCTGCTGATTTCAGCCGTCAGTGCTGCAATCAAGTTCTGCAGTTGACCGGCGGACAGTGCCTCCTTAGAGGAGGTTGGGAGGGAGACCTGGAAGCAGAGATGATTCAGCGGCTCAGAGTTGTCATGCTTATCGAGCTGCTCCAGAGCATCATGCACAAACGACTTGTACATGCTTGCCGAGAAGCTATCATCCATCTTCTGGTCAATCTCCATGTCCCGGAGAGGCTCCCTCTCGTCATCCTGCTCAGGGAGAGCAAAGTTTACTCTGTGATGCTTAGCAGCTGGAGAAGAGGGCATGGAGGACCCCACTTCGCTGTGTCTTCGCTTAAGGCTAGACTTAGCCGGCGGTAGTGACTGCGAAGGAAATGCGGTTGCAATCATCACTATGCAAAATATCTCCCCTCAAATGCAGGATTATGCTCTAATGCTAATAAATAAATTAAGAGAGAGTCCACGCGTCCTTCTTAAAGATAACGGCGGATCACAAATACGATTCTTGAAAAAAATATCAATCGACTCTATCAGCGGAAGTGACAAAAAATTTCGCTATCCGCCAATAAAGTGTAAAGTGCGTTCAAATACCCTCTGATAAATAGCTTCAACTGTCGAGAACCTCCAATCAAAGCTTACAGAAAGCGCTCCTTAATTATGTACAGATACCAGCAGATTAGTTACCACTGGTTCTTCCTCTTCTCTCGTCTTGTACTCTTTCTCTACGCTGCTACTAGTTAGCCCAGTCATCAGAACACTGGATTTTATCAACTTACTAGCAGCGGCAACCGCAAAAAAAAAAAACAAAAAAGAGGTATTCTATCGAAAGGAAGAGATGCTATGTGGTCTCTGACGAAAGAGTTCAGTTAGAAAGGGTAGAAAAGTGAAAAAATTGTTTCTAACGTGTACCCCTACTATGACAAGGGCATCGGGGGTTAGGGTTTCGCGGGAAAAAATTTATCTCTGTGCCATGCTGACTCAGCATGACGCGCGCATGCAGATCGGTGCGGCGGCGCCGCATCTAAGGACTCGTATCCTTGAAAGATCTTTACGCCCGCATCCAGCTAGGGAAGCGGAAAGCTTTATATTATTTTGCAGAGAATCACAGACTATATTGGACTTGAGTTGAGCTTTTCCATCGTTTGTTTAGTTTTTCTGCCGAGTTTGGCAATTGGATTTTGAATCTTGATAAGCTGATCGAGGCAGCTCTTGTCGCTGTTATCCGTATATGCCCAGTCAAATGGCCGCATTCGTTTATCAATAAGGCAAAAATGATTAAATGGAGAGATACGTGCCTTTTTTCGCTGTTGAGTGCGACTAGGTCTATTGGAACTGTTGGAATTAGTGATGTCAATTGAGTTGGTTGTAGCCCCTTCTATCATCTCTGTGTGTGGTCGTGCTTCTATCCGGTTATTCGTTTTCTTGTTGAAACTCTGGGAGCAGCAAAATGAATTATTACGTATCAGTTTCGTGATATGCCGTGTATCTGCGACTTGTCCTTGGACCAGGTCAGGTGCATAGAAGTTACGGCGCGAACACGGTTCGAAGATGTTGTTTGATGGCAAAGAAACTGGACGATATTGGGTAAGGAGCTGAGAATCTCCGACCATGGTTTGGCCCGCTAGAGAGTGAGAGCAGTCCTGTGTTGCCTTCTCAACATGTGCCCCACAATAATTGGAACTTTGTCGCTGTGGTCTCTCACCCCCAGCTTCGCTAGCCTTGCGTTCTTTTTCTACTAGGAGTACGCTATGTATGTCGTGGCTTGCGTTAATGGCATTCTCAATTACGACATAACAGCCATATAATAGTAGGGACAAAAGCAGCAATTGAGCGGCAAGTCGCACGAAATAAGTGACTGAGTCTGTCAGTGACTCATTAATGCTTAAAAAGTACCAGATAAGAGAAATCAGATATGCCGGAATTATAGTCATGGGGATAAATAGCTCTCGGATGGACTTCACGATGCTGAAATTCATATTTAGACGTCGCAACGCGATGTAGATGGTCAAACTCAGTACCATCTCTGTCAATTGATACTTCAATTTGTGCAGTGATTGTTCCCTAAGGCAGTGGTAGGGCCCAGGAGCTAGCCAGTATACCAAGAAACATATCACAAGATGGGCATATAACGGGATAATGCTTGGGCCCACGGCCGCTATCGTTACCTGCAAGAACGGCAACATTGAGAGCATGACATGTTTGTTGTGATTGATTTGAAACGACAAAGACTTACCAGAGTTCGATTAAAGTATGAATGTGAACTTTAAGTTACATAAGAGCAGACGAATTAAGCTGAAACTTTCCAATGTGAATAAGCACCCAGTCTATTTTTGATTTCATAGCCGATTTCATTCATTCGTTGTTCGACAGTCCAGTGCATCTTTGGTTCATTGTCGCGAATAACTCGGTGCCTGCCCCTATTGGGCCCCACGACCTTTTCCCATTGGCCTGGAGATATTTCCCATAGCAGGTCGATTGGCCAAAATTCAAGTAACCACCAGCTCTTCTTGATCTTCAATTGATCATTAATTCTGGCCCTAGAGTCAAAGTAATCTTCAGCCTGCTCTGGAAGCAAATCAGCAACATCCAATTTTTCGGCCTGCTCCTGCGTACCAAATCCCAAGGCTGTTGACCTTCTATGTATAGGTGGTAATGACTTTTCGAAATACCGCTCCATCATATCTGGTGGTGGTCCAACATGCGGCTTCTCTGCTTTTTTGTATACTGGCCAGACACTGTGAACATCAAGGCCAGTTTCTGCTAATGCAGTGGTATCAAAAATAATACCCGTATTACGTTCGAAGCACTGTCGAATCATCCATCGGAGCGGAATTCTTGAGAGCTTATGACGCACATTGTTAAGCTCTGAACCTCCACCAACATCGCAGTGACAACCTGCAAACCAAACCTCCTCGACGTCGGTATCAGGGTGTAGTTGCTCAGCCCTGCGACGCTTCTTTTTTGCCTTTTCATCGTCCTCCTTATGGTGTGAGAATATCTTTCTGATTCGTTGTGCCAGATGACGTGCTTTAGCCAAGGCTCTACCTTGTGGCGTCATATAAAGCGTATAATATTCATTGTCCTGTTGTTGCCATTGGAGATTCTTAAACTTGGCCCTTCGTTCATCTAAAGACATAGCATGTCTAAAATTATGAACCCAGCTAGTATTCGTACTGCTTAATGGTAACGTCCTGGGTATAAAGCCGACACTTGCTACACAATCCCAGACGCCTAGAAAATACACACTGACCTCCATAGAAAATGTCTTTCGAAATTGAGTACTCATTTCCCAACCATAGTCGGAGTCATCCTTGTAGATTTGATAGGCGAACTGTACCTGAGCGGTATTGTATGGAGGTAAGAGACCGACTTTGTGCAGCATGCCAGCTAGGCAACGTGCTGTATAGGCACCTCTTGAGAAGCCGAACAGGCAGATTCTATCGCCTTCTCGATATGTTTCCATCAAAAATCGGTAAGCATCCTTGATATGAACACCAAGGCTACTTCCAATTGCCATGTCAAACGCAGCTGAAATGCCGCTGGTTATCCCATGACTGCTATATGTACCAATACCAGCTTGATAATAGGTTACTTGAGACGGATCGTCTTTTTTCAAACAGGACACAAGATCGACCACATTGCTGTTGTCGCCATCAAATTTGTCGCCTGTACCGTCAAGGCAAACGACGATGGTACGCCCTCCAAGTGCTGGAGCATTAGAATCTTCGACCGCAAAAATCGAAGTCGGTAGTTTCGGACGTTCTTTCTCTGGTTCGGGCTCAATTAGTGGAAACTCAACCGTGATTTCAGGGCAACCCTGTGTAGGATACGCCGGGGGCCACCAACATTGGTCTTGCGAATTGGTATTCATTTGGCTTGGCAGAAATGCTTTCAAAAATTGTGGAGGAAATGGTTCTTTTGAAAGACAAATTTAAGACCATGGCATGAATCACGCACCAACCTGACGCATTAAACGATGTAGCTTGATCGTAAAAAGGCCAGATGACATGCAGATCGGTCACAACTAAACTTGGTACAGTACATACATTCTGTATACTACATGCTTTGCTATACCCCCCTTAAACACGGGATACTCTGATGCCAATAGAATGAGTAAAAAAATCGCAAGGGACATTCAATTCGGGTGCCCCTGGATGTTATTACTTGTATGTTACGTACGTAGCTCAACTACAGTACCCCATTTACGGATTTTTACATACAGTAATCGGCGGGTCGTCGATCTTCACCAACTCTTAAACCCTTCGCAACGGGATCATGCATCTAGGATTCGTTACTACTTGTATCTGCAAAGGGCGAATGGCGGTATGGGCTTATATCAGCCTAGTTTCTGACGGTAAGAAGTTACGTACAGAAAGCACGGGTAAAGCTAGATTTTCTTTTCAGCATCTGAAAAAAGGCTATTCTGCTCTATTGACCAGGTACAGTACACTGTTTTTCTGATATGCACAGCTTACATTGAGATCCACCTACCGCGACCAAACTGGGGTTTTATGAATTTAGCTGCTGCATACGTGTACTATACATGTAATATACAATGATCAGCACAGTGCAAGTTGTACTGTATTTTGTATTGGCACTACACACCAGGAGCTCATTCACCCCTTAAGGGAGAGCGTGGCACAATTGCCCATACATGTATTTCGATGGCTAGCTTTGCCTGTGGAAGTCATGTTCCGATTTTTTTCTTTTTCTTTTAGGGGTACAAATAATTTTTTGTGGCAGCTGATATCTTTCAGGGGGCAGGGACCGGGAAAGTGCACGTTCGGGACGGCGTTATTTACAGCGATTGGTATGGCCGGTTACGGGTGCAAAGGGCCCAGACCTCTGAGGTTCTAGGGCCTCTCGTTCTAAAGAGGCTATACAGCCAACAGACGCTGCACCGGATAGAAAAAAATCAGAGAAGATGGCATCCATAAGAGATAGTCAGCGAGGCAGGTCCGTTTGAACCACACGCGGGTCGCTGTGTCAATTCCACCTGTTGAAAGGCTGGAATATTTTATTCCAGGCACTCAGGGGCTAGCAGTTACGGTACACAGGGAGCAAATGCGTACAACTACTATACTACGTATTGACTGTGGGACCAATTGACGAGCAATATTCTACAGTACAGTACAGTACTGTAATGAGGGTTTGTTTTCCTGCACGTATTATTTTTGCGGTTTTACTCCGCATGCATATCGAGTGGAGTGGCCTAGACTACCAAACATAACATGTACGACTTTAATTGTGTACACTGGAACATTTTGAGTACATGGTACGCGTACTACATATGCGTTCGTAGTACAATGTAGAGTGTACACCGCTGTACGCACTACATGTCAATGAGGTGCACGCGTCAGAAATTCTCGAATTTGGCCGTATGCATACAGAATCGCGTACGGAACGACCAAATCATTGTAACGCGCATACCCGCCCACCCAAACAGGGTTTTGTGTAGGGCTTCGCAGCGAGGTAGTAAAGAAAAATATTTTCATTATCCAATCAAATTTGCCGAGTTACAGTACAATAATACAGTAAGCGATAATTGAAGATTTCCCATTGCTTGTGCTCGTCAAGCATATACGGACATCTTACTCAAGTAACTGTTACCAGGTAGTTAATAATCATTTACCGGTACTCCTTACGACCGTATGAAGCAATTTGATTTACCAAATTAGGTATTAAAATACAGGACCTTTTGAATATTTATCAAAGCTTTGCTACGGTAATTGGAGAAGCCTTTTTCAGTTGCCGAATGGCCGATGGTGGTTGTTTACTTTTTCGTATCAAGTCGGATAGCGCAGGAAGCATATCTCGCTTTAAGAATTTATTTTTTGGCCGATTTCTTTTTGGATCGAATTATACAGATCTATGGATAAGCGCTAACTTATTGCAATAAAGGGGTACAGCAGAATATATTCCGCCATTTACGTAAATACTTAACTTTTTTCCCAGCTTAAACATTTTGTAGCATTTTTGTTCAAACAATCCAGTTTTTGTCCCCTCTTTTCTGACGGAAACTAGTTCCCAAAGATTGCAATGGCGGGTCAACTTAAGGCATTGATTGAACGAATTAAGCGTAAGCCCAGCAATTCTCCAGATGGAAAGACGGACGAAGAAGCTGGAGCTGCAGCCGCAACTAAATACACCTCAATTGGCCATGATATTAGACATCTGAACTTGAAACAGGCGAGAACAGTTGCACAGGCAATTACGACTCTCGCCTCGGGTGAGCCATTGGATGATAAGGATTTTTTGCTTGAACATGGCGTTTCAATGCTTCAAACATTGCCTCCAACCAGTGGGTTGAGCAAGACTATTTCTGATGGGTTTATTGAAATGCTGTACCATGACTTACCACATCCACCGCCAACTAGAGCAGGACCAACTGCACGTTACAGAAACCATGATGGAAGCGGGAACAACCCATGGATTCCAGAAATGGGTAAAGCCGGTTCTCCATACTCCCGAAGCGTGCCTGCAAAAAGGACTAAAGGCACCAGTCTTCCTGATCCGGAATTAGTGTTTGATCAACTTATGAAGAGAAGTGGGGAATTCCGACCACACCCAACTGGTTTAAATCGGCTTTTCTTTTCTTTCGCTACTATTGTTATTCACGAATGCTTCCAAACATCGCGAACTGATCCTTGGGTCAATGAGACGTCTAGTTATGTCGACTTGAGCACCTTGTACGGAAACACTGCCAAGGAGCAAGTGCGAGTTCGAACCTACCAAAATGGTCTGATTTACCCAGATTCCATTGCCTCTGAAAGAATCATGATGATGCCACCAGGTGTTATTGCTGTATTGTTGATGTTCTCAAGAAACCACAACCAAATCGCCAAGGATCTATTGCAGGTTAATGAAGATGGAAAGTACAAAGATTGGGATTCTCTCGATGATGAACAGAAGAAATGGTATGTGCATTTTATATGTGGTGTGTGCATTGGATACTAACAGGTAATCTTAATAGGCAAGACGAGGATATTTTCCAGGTATCTCGAAACATTAATGTTGGATTCTTTGCTACTGTCGTATTGAGAGATTACGTTGCAGCAATTCTGAACACCCCACGCGCTAATTCAACCTGGTCCCTTGATCTTGGTGCCGAAATCAAGAATCACGGTAGGCGAGTTGACCGGGGTACTGGAAACGTTGTGTCTGTCGAATTCGCTGTACTTTACCACTGGCATGCTGCTCTCAGTGCTGCCGATGATAAGTGGCTTGAAAATTTGATCAGAGCGACGCTGCCAGACCTTCAAAATATTGACGATATGACCCCTGAGAAGCTTGGTCAGGTCATGAAAGTCTATGGTCATAAGCTTATGGAAACACCTGCAAAAGATTGGACATTTGGCGGCTTTAAGCGAGGACCAGATGGCAGGTTTGATGACACAGACCTTGCTGAACTCATCAAGGATTGTATTGAAGAACCGGCTCATGAATTTGGTGCGCATGGTATTCCAGCAAGTTTCAAGGTAATTGATGTCCTGGCCATGTTGCAAGCTAGAAACGTTTTCAACGTTTGCACACTGAACGAATTCCGGCGATACCTCAATTTGAAGCCTTATCAAAGCTTTAAAGAATGGAATCCTGATGAGGAGACTGCCCGAGCTGCAGAATTATTGTACGGCCACATCGAAGACCTTGAGTTATATCCAGGTTTGATGGCTGAGGTTACCAAGCCTGCGATGCCGGGAAGTGGCGTCTGTCCTGGTCAAACCACTGGCCGAGGCATTTTGGATGATGCTGTTGCTCTTGTCCGTGGCGACCGATTTTTGAGTTATGATTTCAACAGTAGCACTTTGACCAACTGGGGCTTTGCCAAGCTTGATTCGCTCCATCCTGGTGCTTATAACTGCATGCTGCCAAATTTGCTGTTCAATGGTCTTCCTGGTGCTTGGAGAGGTACCTCTACTTATGTCTTGCTTCCATTCTACACCCCGGATGCAGCCAAGAGCATTTTGAAGGGCAACAAGGTCATAAAGAAGTACGACACTGAGCGGCCACCAAGCGGTATGGGTGTCATTGGTATTCATACCCAGGAAGGTTGCAAGAAGGCATTTGAAGACCGCAATAATTTCCGTGTCATGTACCAGAAGGCAATTGTCCAATGCACTGATGGCCATGAATTTATGATCGGCTGGGACGACGCTACGCGACATGACATTCGATCAAAAATCCTTCACGAGGTGTTCTTTGAAGAAGGATTTGAGCAAAATGTTTGCAAATTCTTCAGCGAGCATGTTTCGAAGCTAATCAAGGAACATACTTTGAAGTACTCTTCCAGTTCCAGTCGTTCAATTGACATTGTACGAGATGTTACCAACGTTGTACCAATTTTGTGGCTGGCAGACCGGTTTGCCATTCCTCTCAAGACCAAGAAGTATCCTCACGGGTTGTTGAGCGCGGCAGAAGCCTTCACCGCTTATCTTGTGTTGTTCATGTTCCAAAGCTTCAATATCATTCCTGGTAATGAATGGATCTTGAGAGATGGTGCAGTCAAAGCTGGTGCTGCTCTTAGACCGATATTTGAAGCACATCTCAAGACTCAGCAAGGCGTTAAGGAGAAGGTTGTCGATTGGTTAGCCAAGGGCAGCGCATTTGAAGTCAAGCCGCACGCCGACAGATTGTATCATGCGCTGATCGACTCCAAATTGTCAATTGGTGATGCTGTCGGCGATTGCATTGGAATGGGTGCTCCAGTTGCTGGTAATATCACTCAACAAGCTTCCTTGCTCATTGACTTGTTCCTCAGCGAGGGTTATGAGGAATACAAGGAAAGAATCATTGAATTGGCTCACAGAGATGACCCAGAGGCTGAGAGAGAATTGCAGGGCTTTGTCTTTGAAGGTATGCGACATGCTGGTGTTGTCCCAGGATTGCCACGCATTGCTGCCAGAGACATCACCTTTAGTGATGGCGCTCGTGGACCTATCCAAATCAAAGCTGGACAAACTGTCTTGATTGCGACCTCCAAGGCTGCTATGGATCCAGCTGCATTCCCAGAGCCTGAAAAGTTGAACCCACACCGACCATTCAAGGACTACAGCCTTCTTGGGCATGGCTTGCACTATTGTTTCGGTGCCCGATTGGTTGGGTGCTCACTTGCAGCTACTCTGCGAGAAGTATTCAAGCTTAAGAACATTCGACGAGCTCCTGGCAAGCAAGGCCGCTTCACTTTTGTTGACCATGAATTTGCTGGTATCAAGATGAGAAAGTACTTGGATGCTAACTGCAAAGAATCTCCAATTCCAAGTACTCTCACTTTGATGTACGATGAAGAGTGAAAACTTATGCAAGTTTAATTATAGTTATTTCGCTCCACAGAGTCATTTGGCTGTTGGTAGTGCTATCCAGTGCACCGTAGCATCCTGGTGCAATTTTGTTAAGCAAACGTTCGTTTCCTGTATCCGACCTAAGAATTTTTTTTCCTTGTGTATCATCTTACTAGGGTCAGCTAACAGTGGGGTATAATGTGATCATGGTCATACCTTAATACATTCGTACATGTCATAAGGTGACATCTGCCGTTACTTGATTTAAGGGTCGGGAAAGCGGTAAGCCAACAAAATGCTATCTGCTTGCAGCGATTGCAATCTAACACACTGGCCCGAGTAAAGCATTCAACTTCTAGTGCCAATAACCGGATACCTAAACACGGGATGGGCTTAAATGCTACAGTGGATATAAAGCTAATGGATCTTGTATTTACAAGGTAGCATAGGAACCCATTAATGTAACAATACTACCAGTAGGAGACCATGTACACCTCTACCGGCTAAACCGCCATTCTTCGGTCTTTTTTCACCGCTCTAAATACATATACCATGATATTTGAACTGCTGATGTAGAGCTTGGCCCTGAGTACAGTGGCTAAATCAATTGCTACCAGCCAGGGAGTTCAGCAAAATAGTTCTTCTACTTGCTACCGTTCCCCACCCGGGGTCCACCATAGAGAAGGTTCTCGATATCGAACGTACGGTGCTAAGTGAGATAAAATTACATGTACTCTGCATGCATCGAGTACAGCCTTACTACATCACGTAAGCAAACCTATCGCGGTCCCCCCACCCGCTACATATCTACTGTATAATAAGCGCAACGGACTTCGGGGCCATCGGTGATCACACGGGGTTGCGGAATTGGGCACTTGGACCATCTCGCTGGTAACAGCCGTATACGGCTAGTGCCAAGAACGGGACTCCGAGTCGCCGCGTCACCATGCGAGCCGCAGTGAGAACTCGCGGTGCTTGGAACGGTGAATTACTACTGCAAAATGTAGGTACACAGGTATTACCAAGCGAAAATGTTTGGTAATCACAATGTGCTCTGTGCAAGAAAAGGTTCTAGTTCTATATGCCAACCGCTAGCAGAATATTTATTGCTGGCATTGGGATTTTTATACGGCGAATACGAACCGGCGGTACTGGCACGGCTGGGACCATCGGCGTACGGAACCCATAAGCCTGAGCTTAATGGTCGTATTCCTGCGCGCGCCCACTTTTTCAGGTCACCAACGTTGAGACGGTGTCCCGACGGAAATTACCTGCGTTGTGCTAGCACACCGCCGCTGCTGCTTACAAATCGCGTACTCCGAACGAGCGCAAGAAGACTAGGGATGAAACAGTGGCAGGATTTTGTGGGAGCAACGCAACAAATACTAGAGGACAAGCGGGCTAGGATAGAGTTTGTAATATGCTCCCCCGTTGTAGGTGGTTATCGCCGCTCCATCGCTGCAGTTATCTCCGCCTGGGAACCCCCGGCGGTAAAGGCCGAGAGAAAGTGCGTGAGTAAGCATGCGTAACCAAGTTGCGGTTACACGGCTGACACCCCCCCTATGCAGGTAGGCGTTTAAAGCTTAATAATGAAATATTTTTAATGGCCGTTGAATGGATGGTTATTTAAAGGACGGGGATCTCCACTTTACGCCCCATTCAATTCAATCAACCAACTAATATAGATTTTACTAACCAGTCGACAATGGTGTCGCCGTTCTTCAGAGATAGCTTTGTGGGCCGGATCATCTATCACCTCTCTGGCAAGAAGGTGTTCATCCACCCAGAGGAATTCGCAGACTATGTGATCCCAGATAAGTACCTAGATACTACGCCAACGAGAAGATCAACTGCTAGTGACTACGAGAAGTCATTGAAGTCGGCAGACGGCTCAGAGCAGGATGGTCAGCTGCTTAATCGAACTGGCACTGTCACTACAGTGACAGAGGTGCAGGCCATTGCAGAAGAGATGGCAGTGGACGGGGAATCAATATTGGTAACTTGGGATGGCGACGACGACCCTGAGAACCCATACAACTGGCCATTGTGGACTAAGATTATTTTTATTCTCCAGGTTGGTCTACTTACCGTTTCTATCTACATTGGCTCGTCGATCTACACACCGGGTCTTGCTCAGATCATGGAGGACTTCAACGTCTCCCAAGTGGTTGCTACCCTGCCCCTCTCTCTATTTGTTATCGGCTACGGCATTGGTCCTATGATCTTCTCTCCGCTCTCGGAGAACCCAGCCATTGGCCGAACCAACATCTACATAGTCACCTTGCTCATCTTTGTGGTTCTGCAGATCCCAACCGCACTGTCTAAGAACATTGGGTCTCTGTTGGTGCTTAGATTCCTTGCCGGATTCTTTGCGTCTCCAGCGCTCGCTACTGGTGGCGCCTCTGTTGGTGACGTGATTACACTCCCACGAATCCCAGTCGGGTTGGCTTCATGGGGTATCTCAGCCGTGTGCGGCCCTGTTCTGGGCCCTCTCCTTGGTGGTGTCTTCGCCCAACTCCTCAGCTGGAGATGGACCTTCTGGTTCCTGCTCATTCTCTCTGGCAGCGCGCTGGTTATCCTCAGTCTGTTCTTGCCTGAGACCAACAACGAGACGCTGTTGTACCGCAAGGCTAAGCGACTTAGAAAGCTTACTGGCAACGACCGAATTATCTCCAACGCTGATGTTTACCTGAATAACATGTCTCCTCGAGATATGGTTGTTGACACACTCTGGCGACCCATTGAGATTACCTTGACTGAGCCAGTGGTGTTCCTCATTGACCTATACCTTGGTCTTGTTTATGCAATTTTCTACACGTTCTTTGAGGCCTTGCCAATTGTGCTTCAGGGTATCTATGGTTTCAATGAGATCGAACTCGGTGTTTCTTATGTCGGTGTCATGATCGGCGTTCTCACTGGTGCCGCCATTTACATTCCAATTATCCATAGGAAGTTCACTATTCCGTTCGAAAAAGGAGACGGAGTCTTCCCAGAGGTGTTCATTCCACCGGCTATCTTTGGTTCTATAATGATGCCAATCGGGCTCTTCATCTTTGGCTGGAGCAGCACTCCATCGGCTCATTGGATTGGCCCTATCATTGGTACTGCCATATTTGCGGTTGGAGGTTTCACCATCTTCCAGACGCTGTTCAACTACCTTGCATTCTCCTTCCCGAAGTACATGGCCTCGGTTTTTGCTAGCAATGGTCTCTTCCGAGCCGGTATGGCTTGTGCATTCCCACTCTTTGCCAGCGCCATGTACCACCGTATGGGCCCGGCGAATTTCCCAGTCGGTTGGGGCTGCACTCTGCTGGCGTTGCTCTGTGGTCTCATGGTGCTCATTCCAATTACTTTCTATAAGTTTGGTGAGAAGCTGCGAGCCCGATCCAAGTACACGAATTAGGGCGGATATTTCTACCACATGCTATTTATTCACGATTAGATTTGCAAGTATATGCACTAATGAATTACAATGTAATACCGATAAGCTTTTTGCCTTGTACTGTAGTAATTTGAAGTTCAATTATAGGCTTATTGCCTTGTACGTACTTTACCGGAAAACCGATGGAGGACAGAGGTCCGCAGGTCTGGGCATAGCTCTAATGACTTTCTTGACAAAAGGATGGCTTCAACAGCAGACTCTCTGTGTTGGAGTGTTGAAACCATAGCCTCGAGAAGCGAGGAATCGCGTCTCTGCAACTGCACATACGTCGCACCTCTGTGGAAAACAACAAGTTCATGAGCAGACGTATTGCAATTTGTAATTCGTGCGGCTTATGTGTCTCGCATCTCCTGCGTGATGCATATGTAAGTTGCATATTGTACCTGTATATGACAGGGGAGTTCCAGTGCTTTGGCGTACATGAATTTGTAAATCCAGTACCCCATACAAAAAAAGTTGGCAATAGGAATGTTACAATACGTAGAAGGTAGTAGAGAAAAGCTTTGGTACTAAGTCAACTGAGTCCTTCGCAGTTAGCAATTATTCCTGATCCGTTGGCCGAGTCGCTGTTGGGCTTTGATATGCAATGGGGCCCAGTATCAGCGCTAGCTCCACTACCTAGGGCGCAGAAGGACGAATACAAAAAGGTATAGATTAAGTAACGCGTAACAAATCCTAGAATACCAAAGTCAAACGGGATCGATTTTTCTCTGTGCGGGATCATCACGTTAGTACGTAGGATCGCTTAATCCAGTTACGCGGTACTTCTAAGCGCTGCTTATTATTGCATAATTCCTACTACTTCTAGTAGCTATAATTAGTCGAATTACAATACATTAGATATTAGAACACAAAAATTCTTAACTAGAGTTAGGAGCCGAGAGAGATTGGGCTGGCATCGCTGAGCAAGTCGCCAAGCAAACCATCCACGTCGGACAGGATAATAGTTTCCGTGCTGAAGAGCGTCTGATCTACGCTACCGATCAGACCGACCAATGGGCAGGTCACTGCCAGCAGAGGGTTGCAGAAGACGGCACAATTGTTGTTGAGACAAATGACACTGAAACCAAGAAGAGCCTCGACAGAGACAAGTGCAGAGTCAACAAGACCCACGATACTGCAAACCTCTGAAAGGTTGTCTCCACATGGAATAGTGCAGATCTTGGTGATCAGATCGCAACTCACGGTACCCTGAGCGGAGCCAGAGAACGGAGTGAGATCTGGCAGACCTGGAATAACTGGCAGAGGAAGTGGCAGAGGAAGATTTGGCAGGTCTGAAATAGCTGGCAGGCCTGGGATGGATAGATCCTCTTTGACAGACTTATCATTTTCGGCCGGGGCAGCGACGGAAGCACCAGCCATGGCCAATGCGGTGAAAGTGGTAGTAAACTTCATCTTTTTATAATAAGGCACTAGTGTAACTCAATTGCTGTACGGAAGAAATTGAACATTTAAAGATTTTCTCGTCATTTAAATAATATCTCAGAGAATTAGCCGTTCACATTCCTCTACCTATTTCCCGCCCTCGTTCAGTATCTTGACGGCTTTCTATACCACCATGATGGTACGGGCCTGTATATCTGTCACCCTTCTCTCCTTCAGATACTCTACACGCTGTTCTTACGGTGTATCCCTTCCCCAGGATCTTCATTCCAACCGATGGTACGTCGTAATGTAGTTGTCAGTCAAAGTATTCGACGATCACCGCGAACCCGAAGAATTGGAAGCATTAGAGATCAACAACATTCCCCGGGGTTTGAACCAGGGGGTACATCTATAAAATGTATTTTTTATTGCACCCTATTATGTGACCTTGCTTCTTACATTGTCGTATTTGTACAGTAGTATTACTGCATGCTTGATTAGCTTGGCTATATCGAAGCCAACATCTACCGTATTAGTATTCCATGCAATACAATACAGTAATACCCAATATGGAAATAGACGTCATCGTCGTGTTGAGTTTCCCCACCAATTATCAGCCGCATCTGGTCTCAACGAAGACCCCCCCATCACCCATCAACAGTCAAAAAATTTTTGAGACAACAAATCAATACCGTGCTGTACCATTGCTGGTGTTGTATGTAATAATGGATGATATAAAGTTGAAATTTGGACAGTGCTCTAGTGCTAGAGATGAATGGCTCCATCATCTGTAGGTTGGCAGCTGGAGATGTGGGAGTTCGAAAATAATATGGTACCCCTCGATGGTCATCATTTTGAGCCTACGTAATTGATGGTACTGTAATATTGCGAACAACACCATATATAGTACAATAGTAATATTAAGCAAAAGAGATCGTTTAGAGATTAAAACCCCGTCAGCCACTAGGGGGGTAGCGATTTGTTGAATTGAGCACCTGGCTGGGGCGTTGGCTATAGCCGTGCCCAGCAAGAAACACTTAGCCGCGGTCCCCAATTTTTGAAATGGCTTGATTACGAGTGTTTCAACCAGCCAATATCCTCAACCGTTCACCGTCCGCTAGAATAGAAGGGTTTAAGCAAGGATAAAAACCTCTGGCGCACTATCTGGATATCTTTGTAGTATTACTTTCTATAGAATCGATCGGCTCTCACGGTCAAACCATGCAGTACGTAGGCCGAGCTATAGGGTCAGTCTCCAAGACTTGGAACTCCATCAACCCGGCCACTCTGAGTGGAGCTATCGATGTTATTGTAATAGAGCAGGAAAATGGTAAGTTCTGCATCTGAGCGCTTTGGTTTTTGCTTAGCTAACAACCGCAGGGGACCTGAACTGTTCGCCGTTTCATGTCAGGTTCGGCAAGTTCTCCTTGCTTCGACCGTCGCAGAAAAAGGTAAGCAAGTTGCTCTCATGTGGATGTAGGAAAACTGACAACCCGTAGGTTGACTTCACCGTCAATGGCGAGAAGACCGATCTGCCCATGAAGCTCGGTGAAGGAGGAGAGGCGTTCTTTGTATTTGAGACGGACAGTTCGGTTCCACGAGACCTGAGAACGTCCCCAGTCATATCGCCAGCTTCGTCTGGGCCCAGCTCGCCGGCTACTCCGGAAGCAAGCAGTGGCTTGCAAGAGCCAGAGTTCCTGGATCTCAGTCGCAGCAGATCAGAGTCGCCCGAGCCCAAACGCAAGGAAGAACAATTTATGAAGACACCCAGTAGCACTTTCCCGCTGGCAAGCCTCCAGCAGAGCAATGAATTCACCAACTCCTCTCCGACTTTGCTTACGCGCTCGCGGAGCCCGACTTTGAGCCGTGAGCAGGCTGTCGAGCGGGCCAAGGAGCTGTCACGCAAGCTCACCGACGTCAACATACCGTCGAAAATTAGCGACAATGGTGACGTAGTCTTGGATATGACGGGGTACAAGTCTGGTGAGGAAGAGATCAAGGAGTCGGAACAGGTTGTGCGGCGTATCCTGATTGAGGAGTTTGGCATCGAGTCCGACGACATTGACTCCATGATTGGCGCTGACGACGAAGGAAACCTGCGTATATACTCGCGCGAGGACATGCTGACCGGGTACTCCTCTGATGATCAGCGCCTGCATAGCAAGGTTGGGGGCGCCTATTCGAGTGATTCTGAGGCGTCAGAGTCGGACGACGACGGTCAGAAGAAGAGCTACCATGCCAAGACGCTACGGCTGACATCCGACCAGCTCAAGAGCCTCAAACTACACCACGGGGCCAACGAAATTGCATTCAGCGTCAACGGGGGGCGGGCCGTGTGCTCTGCGCGCATGTTCTACTGGAAGCACGACGCTCCAATCGTTATTTCGGACATCGACGGTACTATCACCAAGTCCGATGCGCTTGGCCACGTTCTTACCATGCTGGGACGGGACTGGACTCATGATGGCGTGGCGAAGCTTTTCACTGATATCGGAAACAACGGGTACAATGTCATGTATTTAACCGCTAGATCTGTTGGCCAGGCTGACTCGACGCGAGCATATCTGAAGGGGATCAGCCAGGAAGGGCACAAGCTGCCGCAGGGCCCTGTTATCTTGTCTCCTGACCGGACGATGGCCGCATTGCGACGGGAGGTCATCATGAGAAAGCCGGAAGTATTCAAAATGGCGTGTCTGCGTGATATCCAGAGCCTGTTTGGCGAGCGCGAAGAGACTCCATTTTTTGCTGGATTTGGCAACCGAATCACGGATGCTCTTTCTTACCGGTCAGTCGGAGTTCCTTCGTCGCGTATTTTTACTATCAACTCAAACTCAGATGTGCATATGGAGTTGTTGGAGTTGGCGGGGTATAAGAGCTCGTACATCTACATTGCAGATCTCGTCGACCACTTCTTCCCGCCTGTGCTAGAGTCGATCAAGGTCGATGAGCCTTATACTGATGTGAACTTCTGGAGAGAGCCGATTCCGGATATCAGCGACCTTGAATCGTTGAATAACGACCACGATGAGCCTAGGCGTGGGCGGTCGCCGACTGTTTCGAGCGCCGCAGTTGTCTCCACTAGCCTGAGTCCTAAAAAATCCAACCCTCAGCTTGAGGCGGCCCCAGAAGGAGAAGAGGACTACGATGATGACGAAGAAGAAGAAGACGAGGACTACTATGATGAATCAGAATCAGAATCAGAATCAGACTATGACGAGAATGAAGGAGAATATGAAGATGATGAATACGCTGAGGATGAACGGGAAGAGGATGAAGAGGATGAAGAAGAGTCGACCAAGGTGATGAAGGCCGTGAATCTACGAGACTCTCCTTCGCAGTAACCTTTGCATATACTATACTTTATAGACTAACAAATATTTATTACTTAGAATACGAAGAGACTTTTTCCACCCAGACTAACAAATATTAATCAAATATTTATCACTTCGAGTCCAAAAGGAGTCTTCCACTCAGCTCTGTGTAGTAGCCAAAAACCGAGCAATATATCACTCAGGATGTGAGCATAATATTGGAGACCTTCACGCTGTAGCCGCTTAAGCTCTCGAGAAGTGCTACGCTACGTATCTACGAAACACCCACTATTGAGACTCGGGGAGCCGCAACGAGATTGCGAAAATCGTTTGTTCCTCCTTGTTCCACGAACACAACGAATCAAGCTAAGCAGCCCCAGCTACACCTAAAAAGCTCCGAAAACACGGAACAAGCCGCCGAATGCTCGACTAGTACATTGTTGCTGTGGTAAAAAGTCGAGACACCAATGGTGTATTACGTACGAAGGTTCCCCATTTGCGTCCATAAGTGAACCTGGATCTAAGTAGGACCCATTTCCTATTTGGGAGTTATCAGATCGGACCCGCATCAGCCGCTTAAAGCAGCCGCTTAAACTTGGGCCGGGCGCGCGCGCAACCATATATAATCGTCCAGGCCCTGATCGCAAATCGGCCCGGAATTCTATTAATCTGCAGGAGAGAACGGGGTTTTTTTTTTCAGACTTGGCTCTTTTAATTTTGGAAAAGGACTACATTTAGCCTGAGATTGGCTAACCATAGATATTTGATCGGCTTACGGGCTTGGAAGCAAGTAGTAATTGGTGTGGGTTATTTCGTCCCGGTAAATGATGGCAGCAAAGCCGATGAAAAGGGTTCACTTCGAGGAGGACTCTGGGTCTGTGACGGAGGAAGTATGGACCGCAACTATCGACATAGAAGGTATGACCTGTGGCTCATGTGTCGCCGCCATCACAAACGCACTAGAGGCGACAGACGGCGTTTCCGAGGTAGCCGTCTCCCTGGTTACTAATCAAGGCAGCGTAAAGTACTCCCCCTCAGTGGTGCCGGTAGAGGAGATTCTCGAACGGATTGAGGACTGTGGGTTCGATGCGGCTCTCGTCTCGAACGACCCTCCCCAGCGCAAGTCCAGGGCCGAGGAAGTCAAAATAAAGGTCTATGGCATGACCTGCTCCTCCTGCTCCAACACCGTCGAAAATACTCTGCGGGAAGTGGAGGGAGTCAAGTCTGCTGTAGTTGCGCTCTCCCTTGAGGAAGCGACTGTAAATTATGATCCAGCGGTAGTAGGCGTGCGTGCCCTGATAGAGCGGATAGAAGACTGTGGGTTCGACGCAATGCTGTCAAAGTCTCTTAATAATGCCTCTCAAATTGCGGCTCTTTCCCGAGTCAAAGAGATCCAGGCATACCGGTCTGATCTCATCAGATGCCTGGCTTTCAGCATCCCGGTGTTTGTTCTGTCGATGTTGGTGCCTCATGTGCTGCCATTCTTGGCTTTCCTCAAGTTTAGAGTGCTGCCGGGGCTGTACTTTGACGACATTCTCAACTGTGCGCTGACGATTCCCGTGCAGTTTGGTGTCGGGGCCCGGTTCTACTCTGCGGCATGGAAGGCGATCAAGCATAAGGCGCCAACCATGGACGTTCTAGTGTGTCTGAGCACTTCATGTGCGTTCTTCTACTCGTGCGTGGCCGTCGTGGCTAGTCTGATTGCTGGATACGATAAGAGACCGTCTACGCTATGGGATACCTCTACAATGCTTGTTACGTTTGTCATGATGGGCAAGTATCTTGAGAACAAGGCCAAAGGACAGACTTCTGTGGCTCTGTCGCGGCTCATCTCGCTCGTGCCATCTACGGCTACAATCTACGAGAGCCCAGAGGTGGCCTATGCTGCAGCTGTGACCGGGAAGAAGACCGAAGATACCTCTTCGCTTGGAGAAAAGACTATCTCCACAGACTTGCTGCAGGTCAATGACATTGCCATTATCCGGCCGGGTGAGAAGATCCCTGCCGACGGCATAGTGCTCTCTGGTTCCTCCTACGTGTCCGAGGCCTTAATTACCGGCGAGTCCTTCCCTATTACCAAGAATGAAGGCGATTTTGTTATCGGCGGTAGCGTCAACGGACCCGGCCGAATTGACATTAGAATCTCCAAAGTCGGCGAGGACACGAAGCTGTCGCACATTGTGCGGTTGGTACGGGATGCGCAGACATCTCGTGCGCCAATCCAGCGGTTTGCTGACTATCTTGCCACCTACTTTGTACCAACAGTTATTCTCCTCGGTCTTGCAACGTTTACGCTATGGATGGTCGTTGCCCACGTCACACAGAACCCGCCAAAAGTGTTCAAGGAAGAAGTGGCCGGCGGATCGTTTTTCATTTGTCTCCGTCTCTGTATTTCCGTCATCGTTGTGGCTTGTCCTTGTGCATTGGGCTTGGCTACTCCAACAGCCGTTATGGTCGGCACTGGCGTAGGAGCGGAGCACGGTATCCTCATAAAGGGAGGAGCCATTTTGGAGACGGCTAACGGCATTGATACTGTTTTGTTCGACAAGACGGGCACCCTGACTTTGGGCAAGATGGTGGTCAACGAATACTCCAACTACTACTCGGCGAGCCACCCCACGTTCACGGAGAAGGACTGGTGGCGTCTCATTGCACTCATTGAGTCGAGTAGTGAGCACCCGGTGGCGCATTCTGTCATTGAAAAAGCGCAGGAGGTGCTTGGGGATAGCAGCTTTGGCAACCTTGCCGAAGGATTCAAGGTCTTCGTGGGCATGGGTGTCCAGGGCTCTGCCACCCTGGCGGGGGGCAGGTCGTACGACGTAATTGTCGGCAACATGGCATTGTTCAAGGAGAAGGGGATCGAGGTTCCCTCCGGCGAGATGACCCATATTACGGCTAGCGATAAGACCATTGTGGCTTTTGCCATTGACGGCGAGTACGCCGGATGGATTTCCATGAGCGATGCGGCCAAGCCGGATGCCCGGGCGGCTGTCGAGGCGCTGAAGCGGCTTGGTATGCGCGTGGGGATGGTTACCGGCGACAATCTCAATTCTGCGCGGCGTATTGGCAAGATCGTTGCTATTGAAGACGATATGATCTGGGCCGGGGTCACTCCCGAGGGCAAGATTGACCTTATTCGAAACCTCCAGGACAACACGATACAGCCGAAACGGTCGATTGTCGCTATGGTTGGAGACGGCATCAACGATTCACCGGCCCTGGCTGCGTCTTCTTTGGGCATTGCGCTCTCGGGGTCGACTGATGTTGCCATGGAGGCGGCGGACATTGTGCTCCTCAAAGAGCAGGACGAGCTTTTGGACGTCGCTGCTGCATTGCACCTGAGCAGGAAGTCTTTCTACCGAATCAAGATCAACCTTGTGTGGGCGCTTATTTACAATGTGGTTATGATTCCTTTCGCGATGGGCTGTTTCATTCCGTTTGGGATTATGCTTGATCCGATGATTGCTGGCGCCGCAATGGCTCTCAGCAGTGTGTCCGTGGTTGTGTCGAGTCTGTTCCTGCAGCGATGGCAGCCGCCAAAATGGATGACACGTGAGTATCTTGACGACGAGAGCAGCACGCTGTACTCCACCTCCGAGCCGATTGCCGCTCGAAATGCCCTTTCACGGCCGTCTATTGACTCCACCAGTGGCACCCAGGGCCTTCGAGATGTGTTCCACAAGGTTACCTCATGGTGGGGCTCGTCGCCAAAGTCGCAGCCGACCAACGAGTACCACCAATTGCAAACTTACGAGTAATGATTTCGACTTTTTTTGGCTTTCCTTTCTAATGAGTGACGATATAATATTTGTACTTTATGAATTAATACTTTCTTATGATTACCCGTGGTCAAGTTAATTTGCCAATTATACTGATTCCCCCCCCCCCCCCCGCGCGCGCAAAGAATTCTTACTGAGAGTTCAATTGCGCGGAACTACAGAAGCTGGAGAACTGGCTCTCGAATGCACGTCACTAATAGTACTGGAGGACCAGCCAGTCCCCCACCCCCCTCCTCCTGTGTGCTCACCACACCTAGGGCTCCGCTACGCAGAGAGTTCTTGTAAAGACTATCTCCTCGGCAAGAACTATAGAGCTAGCAGGTTGGTTGGGGACGCGGGTTATTCTGCTGCATTAACTGAATATCCCCCACGGCGCTCAATTGACATCATTATTCATGTCTGCTCGTTGGGGTCATGGGGACTTCTCCGGGCGATGACATTGAATATTCATGTGCTGTTTGGACAAGGCAGGTGAAAGGCTGGAGGTGCACGTGAAAATCGAGCGCCGGGCGTACATTGCGTCACGCTCCGCCGGCACCTCCTAGCACGCAGGAGCCTGACAGGCAGGGCGCACTGCAGACACGTTCAATTCGGTTCGGCACTGTTCGGGGTTCCACAGGATATAAATACGTTCCATCAGGGTGTCAATCACATTAATATTCGTCAAAAATAAGCATTAATATACTAACAATGTCTGTCGCTGATTGTAAGTGTTTCTTGGGGTTTTAATGGATTGTTGCTGACTGTGGACAGCCAAGTTCCCGTCCTCCGCCGTGTTTGACTTGATCAAGTCCACGATGGAGTCTGATGCTAAGCTCAAGGCCAAGACTATCAAGCAGGCCGACGCTGTGGTTGTTTTCAACCTCAAGAACAAGCAGGGCGAGACCCAGGCTTGGTACCTTGACCTCAAGAAGGACGGTGCTGTCGGCAAGGGCGCCATCGAGGGCGCCGACCTCACCTTGTCTCTGTCTGACGAGCACTTTGGCCAGCTCGTCCAGGGCAAGGCAAACGCCCAGAAGCTCTTCATGACCGGCAAACTCAAGGTCAAGGGCAATGTCATGAAGGCCGCCTCCATTGAGGGTGTCCTCTCCACTGCCCGATCCAAGGCCAAGCTCTAATTGCATAGCATTTTAACCTGTAATGATTTTCTACCAATCCTCCGCGTAGCTCCGCTAGGGAGGTTTGGGGGGCTGGCCTCCCAACTCTCTCTTTCTTGCCATTGTAGCTACGTAGCTGGGATCCAGCACCCAGACCCCCATGGCTCCGCTACGCGGAGGGCTTTCTGTATGGCTACATTACAGTGGATATAGACATTCTAGAACACTGTAGGCCTAGGATACGGCTATTGCAGCAATCCAAACAGTAGCAAGACCGTATTCACGAGCAGGGTTACCCCAGACAACGGCACCGTGCGGCTCCGGCGCGGAAAAACTCGCCGGTCGTTCAGCCGCATTCCTCCGCAGGGTAGCAGATGATGCCGGTAAAGACCTATCGGCAACCTAAAGCAACAAGCAGGGGACTATCGTTGCCATGTTAAGCACACAACAGGAGACATCGGGAAGCCGTGAGACTCCGGAGTCACCGGGGGACGATATAACAGATGCGCCACCGTTGCGTTACCACATGGGGATTACATTGAATTGCATCATTTCGCAAGTATATAAAGAGGTGCCGTACAACTCAATTCCAAATTGTGGAGAAATATTTGTAGCATGGGGTTACTATCACCAAAAAGCAGCTCGGGGTCGGAGAACTACTGCTCCCCCGAGATCCAGAACCACTCGGCGAGCGCCCAGGAGGCCAAGGAGTATGCCGACAGGGCCGTCGACGAAGCCCACGAGGATAGCAGCGAGCAGATTATCCGGCAGATTGTAAACACCGTTGGACGTTTCTCGAGCTCGCCGTACGCGATTAAGAACCAAATTACGCAGAAAATAGAGAGCAGTTGGAAGGAGCTTCAGCCTGTGCTTGTTAAGCAGACGGAGCAGTTTTCGGCGAACTACAAGCGGGCAATAGAGGCGCAGCTCGACAGTAGCCGGACCAGACACAGGCGTAAGAAGATTTTGGCAAAGCTGTCGCACGACATTGCGTCCAATAAGTTCCACGACCAGATGATGGCGTCGGTAAAGATGTGGTGCGGCGAATCGGTATCAGAGGAGTTGCCAAACATTAACGTAACCGGGTTCAAGTTCGACAACAGCTCGTTCTCGCCGTATATCCGCACGTCTGACGTGGCAGAGGTTTCGGGGACCCGTACGGTCCATGGCAAGAGCATGGAGTCTGTGTTAAGTGGACATCAGACGCTTCAGAGCTTAGTGATGTTGTTCGGGTCCGTCGCCAAACCTAACGAGGGCGATGGGACCACCAAGGACGATATTCGGAACCAATTGCGTCAGTTGCAGACGCAGATGGAGTTTGTAGAAGACTAGTTAGGAAAGGAAATGCCTTAATGAACCGTCGAACTCTGAGTGATTGAAGGCAAAAGAGGGATAAGCCAACCAGCCACGACTTGAATGTAAAAAACGCAATTCAAATGAACAAAACACAATTCAAATGAAAGGTCAATGAGCCCAATGGATAGTCAGGACTCCAATGTATAACGCATAGTCGAGCCATGAAGTTTTCTCTCACTGGCCCGTTCCCAATGAATGGCCAGGTAGCTCATAGTGGTATATCCAATGGATAATTCAATAAATAGCCCTGGATTCAAAGTCATATCGAGTAATCCAGCGAATAGCCAGTTAGTTGGTCGTATCCATTGGATAATCGAGTAATCCAATAAATATAGTCCTAGACTCTAATCATAGTCGAGTAATCCAACGAATAGTTAGATAACTTTGACAAATCCAGCAGATACCCGAGTAATCCAATAATAAACAACGGACAAATCGGCGAATCACACGGCATAGATGCTTCTCGTAATGGCTTCGACAGTCCTGGATTTCAACCTGGAGAGCCTCAATCGCAGCCTAGAACTTACATTCTGCCGCCCTATGTCCTCATCTGCATCCTCATAGTGGATCTGCCCTGCCGAAATAACCTCAATGTCGTCAAAACTGTGCTCTTGGGACCCCGGTTTGGCCAGCTCGTGCTCATCGTAACACCAGTCGTATATGGCACCATATTCATCGGCTTCCAACGACGCTCGCGACTCTTCGGATATGGCGTTCATACATGCAAGCACTCGCCGCTTGCGTTTCAGGCGTCGCTGTTGACGCAGTATAAGGCCCTGCGTTCCGGTGATCTTCTTCATCCGTCGTGGGAACTGGGTCTGGTACGGCAGCAGCTGGTTCTTACTCGATATTTGCTGGATACTGTACTCTACCGTGGCATTCTGGTCCTCCTCAATTGTGCCATTGGCACTGGTGATGCTGCTATCGGAGCCCTCAAGCTCCGCCTCGTATATGACCACCTCCTCCATCCTGGGGGAGGATTTCGAGTCCATGTTGAAAACAAAAGAATTCATGACCGCAAATAAACCGTGAAAAATTCAATCAATACCACCCCCGTCTATATATACTTGGTAGAGCCTTTTTTTGTCAGGGCCGCTAGCCTATATGTCTCGCATCTCACTGTTTCGTCTGTAGGTGCTTACTCCAGCTCAATGTAATTTGCCTATCTAGATTGCATGCGTGTATAGGTTACCATCCATCCTTGTTTCGAATAGGGGTCAGTTATGGCTGAACTACAATTGGAACCATATAAATAAACTGAAGAAACCTCCAAAAATTAAAGATCCAATAAGTCCATATGCTTTATCGCGCAATTAATTGTCTACGTATCTGCTGTATAATACGGCATTATTATTTCAAGTGAAGGGTATATTTTTAGCAAGTGGTGAGACATGCACTAGAGGGGGCTTTGAGATGAGAAAATAACTCGCTACGCCTCCTGGCGCTCTCCTCCGCCATGCCAAAGACTATATGCCTACATGCCGTCTACAAGGCCCCAGTTTCGCTCTCATTTATTGCGCTGATTTATTTTAACAGTTGCGCGTTTTGGCCACTACAACGCCCAGCCATAAAAGGGATAAAGGGTCTAGGGTACGTCATTGTTTCACTTTAATCGGCGCCGCATCTCGTGCGGCATGCTAATATCATTCACTCCGGGGACCAGCATGCCATAGGCATCGGTTGGACGCCGCATGCCCCCTTTTTCGTGATGGACACCGCTTCTGAGCCCCCTTTTTCGGATCAATTTTCGAAGGCCGGTCCGAATCTCCTGTGGTCCAGTAGCTCTGCTGGAGATTGTCGTTAACACAGCGGCTGTCTACTCCCTATAACCCTTCCGCTACTGGGCAAAAAATATTATGCCGGCTGTGAAAAATAAAAACAAACAAACCAAGCCCCAATAAAATCAAGCAAATCGTTCCTTTCAAAATAAAATAAAATAAAAATAAAATAAAAAAGGAGAAGCGCAGGACGGTTGATGAAGCCATCTGCACGTCAATTGGTTTGGTCTAAGTTTCCCGCTGCAGGTAGCGATTCAAAGATCGAAGAAACCTGCGGTGATCCCAGACCGCTTGGAATCGCTCATTCCTCAGGATCCCCCTCCCCCCTTTATATCCACGCTCTCTCCCTACACCAAAACATTTGAATCAGCTTGGATTTGGGTGTAAATAATATTCCAGAGAGCTTATTATCAGATTGAGAGTGTCGGACAATGGCGTCCCCTCGATCAGCCTCTCCGCATGTCCTCCAGAAGCTGAAACGGTCCAGCTATGCAGACGGCAAGCCTGTGCTCCGGGCGAAAAGCATCATTGGCACGACGGCTGCGTCGCAATCGACCTTCTGCGTCGTGGGGAATTCGGTCGCCTATACGGCCGGCGCCGGGGGAGTGATTGCTCACCTTGACTCGGTGACCAGTCGCATCGACGACCAACGGTTCTACTGCACCTCGGCCAAGCTCGTCCAGGCGATCCAGCAGTCCGCCGCCGAGGCGACCGTCGTCCAATGGCCCGGAGAGTACCTGTATGGCCACGGCGCCCGGGACGCCTACGGGTTCCTCCTTTCTCAGTCCTCCAACTACGGCGGTGGGCCCCAGCCGACTGGCGCCAACGGCAGTGCTCCAGGAGGGTCGTTTTCGCCGTCCCACGGTACGAGCTTGAGCCTTAGTGGCGAGGACCTAACCAATCTGTTAACGACGAAATCGACTCCCGTCAAGGAGAAGATGAAGACGGCTACGTGCATCACCATGTCTGGAGATGGTAGGCTACTGGCCGTAGGCGAGTCGGGCCACCAGCCGCACATTTTTGTGTACTCCACCGCATGTGATGCGTCGACGACAAAACCGCTGGCCATTCTTAGCGAGCATCGCTACGGAATCAAGTGCCTCGCGTTCTCGCCCTGCGGCAAGTATCTTGCAAGCTTGGGCAACTACAACGACGGCTTCCTGCATGTATGGTACCTGTCACTCAAAGAAGGGACAGTCCAGCTTCATTCGAGCAACAGGTGCATCTCAATGGTCCACGATATGAAGTGGATCAACTCGAGCCGGCTTATTACGACTGGTATCCGGCATGTTCGCGTGTGGAAGGTTGACAATCTAAAGCCGCCAAAACTCCAAGCCACGGCAACGGTGCTCCAGGGGCGCAATGTCGTGCTCAACGACTTTTCCAAGTCGAATTTTGTCACCATTGCTGTACTTAGCGAGGATATGGCCATTGTGGCTACTGATAGAGGAGAGCTGGTCACAGTGGAGGCCAATTCCGGAGGAATATGCGAACTTCATGGAAAGCTGGCAACTGGCAGCGATATCAGCTCGATTGACGTTGACCTGGTTAACGGCGTGCTTTATCTCGGTGGCCCAAATAACCTGTGTAAGGCGCTCGAGCTCAAGTCGGTTCTATCATCGACCATTACTGGGTCGCCGCAGAAACCCAAACAGAGCGCTCCGGCAGCCAACCAACCCCCTAACGACTCTGTTGCGTTTTTAGAGCCGCCCATTAATGTCGTGAATGGATGTAGTGGCGATGACGTTGATATATGCGCCGTAGCACTGTGGAGGGCCAGACATGTGGTCGGCCTCTCCTCGTGGAGACAGGTCCAAGTCATTGAGTTTGCCGACGATTCATCGTCTCCCGTCTCAGCGGACAGCATCATTGGCACTCATGCACAAGAGCTGCGCGGAATTAGAGCTGTGGGAGAGAGCCAGGACAAGTTCCTTACCTGGTCGGCCGACGGCAAGGTGCGTATCTGGAACAATCAAGGCGTGTGCCTGAGCGAGCATATCATTAGGCCACGCCAACCACAGGCTGAGCTGGCAATTGCCTGTCTCAGCACTTCGGAGGGTATTTTGTTCGTCGGCGATACTGTGGGCGATATTCAAATCGTTGATATAGCAGACCCTAAGGAGGCCATCCACTTCAATGCCCATGGATCGCGGGTCGTCGAAATGGATTATTTCTACGACGTCAAAACAGGGCGCCATTTGTTTGCTAGCTGTAGCCGAGATCGCACCGTACAGGTATTTGCCAAGCTTGGTGACAACAGCTGGGAGCTCCACCAAACGCTGCCGTCCCACAAAGGCAACATTCTTGCTGTGTACTTTACGAAATCAGGCCGGCAGATTGTGTCGTGCTCCACAGACCGCACCGTTAATGTCCACTCCATAGCCGACAATGGTGACGACGGAGAGTTTGCGCTCTATAGCACAAACGTCATCAGCCTCAAAAGCACGCCGTTAGATATGTGTCTCGAGCCCCTTACCGACAACATCGTCGTGTCCAGCGACAAGCAGATCCTCATGTACAAGGTCACTGGAGAGTTTGTCGCCGGTTACCGCACAGTCGATGAGAACCACGACACAATTAGCCTCCAGTCCATAACTATGGGAGTCGTCAACAGCAAGCAGTACCTGGCGGGAATGGGCCACGACAAGGGAATTCGTATTTATGAGCATCCTGGAGGCACTGTCATTGGGTCGGACTGGGGGCATTCCGAAGGAGTTTCCGGCGTCGCCTGGATAAGCGACGCTCAAGAATGCATTATTGTCAGTAGCGGGTTTGATGGATGCGTGTTCCTGTGGCGAGTTAAGCACGACGATCGGAGCCCTACAAGTGGTTCTTACCGCTTCAATGGCAGTCGTAGCCCCAATCGAGCGTCGCCGGCGCGCAAAGTCCTGTCCAAAGCTGAATTATCCCGTTTCCTGCCCCAGGTTTCTTCTCCGCAGTTACAAACGCCGACCCAGTCGAAAGTGGTCAACAGGTCTCCTACGTTGTCGCAGCTGCGGTCTCCCGCGACGCCAACTCCAATCGCTTCGAGCACTCCAGGTACTCCAACTGCCATTGGCCAGAGGCAATTGGGGCGCCGCGAGAGCAGCCTCGGATTGAGGAGGTCTCTTCAGCCGTCCAAGAGTCTGAGTGAGCTGCGGCCGCGCAAGTCGAGTCCGTTGGAGGAGAGCCAGAACGCTGTGAACGCGATGAGCGAGAGCCGGACTCCGCGTTTGGGACGGTCTCCAGTAGCGACCAAAACGACCGAAATAGACAGTCTAATTGGCGGCCTGTCACGATTCCGCGAGCAGTACAAACAGCAGAAAGGGTACGTGCGGTCGAGCGTCGTGGGCCAGAAGCAGGTTGAGAAGCTCAAGCAGGAGCTCAAACTGACCTTGAGGATGCTGGAGGGGACAATCCAAGAGCGGGTCAAGCTTGACCAGATGTTTGAGGTATTTAGCGACCAGCTAATCTCGGTTGTCAAGAGCAAGCTTGATGACGAAACTAGCAAATCTGCCTTCAGCTCGGTCGATAAGAACCAGCCGGAAGACGAAACTAACAAACCTTGAAAAAGTATTTATTTCGAAACTGACAACCTTTGAAAGTTATTTATTTCGAAAAATGTATGAATGGATAGAGCTATGTACAGTACCATATCGATTAATAATTAATAACGGTAATACCACGGGTAAATATCGTGATAGTTAGTACTTATTTCGAACTAGCAAACTGGGAAAAGCCTTTACCTGGGTGCTTCAGAAATGCATGATGGATAGGTATAGTACCGGAATATCAATTAATCTTGGAAAGTTGTTTGTTTCGAAAGTGACCACCCTTGAAAGGTAGTTTTTTAAAAATGCATGACGGGGAGATCTATGTACAGTATATCAATTTAAGCAATTAATGACAATAATACGCATTATTATCGCCGGCTAGCGCCAGGCTTCCACCCCTGTGGCTGGAAATCGTCTCCAGATGCCGAAGAATGGTCAATCTGCTTGCCCCTACTCTTCTGGTCCGCCGGATTCACAACCTCCTGCTTGTCTTGGTACTCCTTCTTGAGTGGTATGCTCTTCCACCGCTCATCCGCCTCACGAATGAGGCCCTTGAGTGCGTCTTGGCGTATCTTGTCGGCGGCCAGCTCCTCGAGCGTCGGCGATGCCGGCCGGTTGTGCCGCAGCCACTGGTGCCACTGCGGTGGGATCTTGTAGTCGACGTAGTTGAGGTTCTTCGCCTTGTACTCGACGATGCGGCGCATTCGTAGCGGGTCGTTGTAGTTCTGGAACTCCCAGAACGTGTTGCCGTCGAGATCATAGCCAATGAACCACTTTTTCCGGAAGGGCACCGACTTGAGCGCCCTCCACTTGTGGTACATCTGCTTCAGGGGGGTGACCTTGCCTTTCAGAAAGTCCGCCATTTCCACCACGCTTCGTCTGTGCTCGGAGTTCGAAATCGATTAATTTTCGTCGTTGGGAGACGCGACCCGACCGCCTATCCGCTCCCCCCTACCTGTACAGGTAGCAACGTAGCCCCGATAACCAGCTTAACCACGACGTAACATTGTCAGCCCACGATAAAAGTGTGGTGTAGCCTGAACCGAGGGGAAAAATGGAGAATGAGTGACGAGGACAGCTTGAACTATTTGCCGCCGGAGCCAATTAGCCTCGTGGACGAGACGGCCGAGAACAATTCTGCTGGGCGGGTGTGGGCCAAAGACGTCCACATCGACGAGTACGAGGTCATCAAGGGGAGCACGAAGATCGGTGCCTACGTCGTATGGCTCGTGCGCATAGAAACCGTCAGCTCGCCGGCCGGGGTCGACCACAGCAATGGCGAGATCAAGATCGCCAAGCGATACAGCGAGTTCGACACCCTCCGGGCCAAGCTCCTACGCCAATTCCCCGAGCGCATGAACGAGATCCCAGACCTGCCTCCCAAGTCGTTTGTCTCGCGCTTCCACGAACCGTTTCTAGTCCACAGGGGACGCGGTCTGCAGTACTTCTTGCTCTGTATACTACTCAACCCCGTCTTTGCATCCGCCAAGGAAGTCCGCGACTTTATCCGCTCCTAACCCGCTAATGTATTATACTACTGTACCAGCTTATACCAACGCAATTGGGGAGACCAGTCCCCGCAAATCCCCACTGAGGCTCCGCGAAGCAGAAAAGCTATTTCGCAGCTCGACCGGACTCTTCAGGAGTCCCCTGACCCCTTTACAAGGGTCACACTAGTCGAGAGTAGACTACTGGGGGGCTGGCCCCCCAGACCCCCCTTGGCTCCGCTTCGCGGAGGGTTTACAGAACTACAAATTGCACAGTAAAATGTTTAAGAGGTGAAAAAGCCAATGCTAAAAAACATTTCTGACCAGATAATCAATTCACGAAAGAGACAGCAGATCCAACAGCCGCTACAATCAGAACAACCGCTACAAAACTCGGCTTTTGCGAAAGGTAAAACAGAACGGCTAATAAAAGCCAACCCTTGAAAGACCCCGAACGCAAAAATCTTACAAAAGGTAATCCCATATTTGGGCAAAATCAGCCATATGACTTCAATCTGTATTGCATTGCGCAAGCGAAGTCGACTAGCAAAAGCAAACCAGATGCGTACTTCAGATTGGAGAATCCGGGTGGGTACCACGGCATTCTCTAGAGGAGCCCTGAATGACTAGCTTCTACAATCGCACTTGTGTGTGCTTTGGGCGTGCTCGAACAATATGATCAGTACTTCAAATTGGAGAGTCCGGGTACAGCCGACCACGGCGTACTTTAGAGGAGCCCTGGATGACTAGCATCCATAACTACACATGTGTGTGCTTCGGGCGTCATCGGACAATATGAAACTAGATTAACGGACGCGGTTTACAAGCCGGCGACAGAAAAGAAAAAAAAAGGAGAAAATTTGGGAAACTCAGGGGGCTTTTATATTTTTCTGTCCGCTCAAGAGTGCACGCAGGAACATGATGTGGTCGAAACCAGCCACCCATACTATGCAATAAGCTACAGTCAGAAAATAGGTTCATCAATTCAGCGTACACTCTCCACATCCAATCGAGAATGCGCGGTGGAAAATGACATGGTAGAAGCCAGTCAACTACATTACATTACATACACTAGGCCAGTCAGAAAGCAGATTCATCAATTCCGCGTACACTCACAATCCAATCCTGCATCAGCAGCATATTGAGGAATGCGATTTGAACGTTACACTGATTTTCCGCGCAGCGGAGCCACAGGGGTTTGGGGGCTGGACCCCAGGACGACTCGGTTAGTTAATCGGTTAACACGGTACCGTAATTTGATTAGAACAGTATATAGATGCAGCAGGGGCCCTTTCTTAAACGCCATTCTGGACCGGTTGGCGGTTAGTAATTGAAATCTTATCAATCAGTGCCTTTCCCATCTCGGCACGCAGTTTCCGGGCCCGGCCCATCACAGCCACACTACGCATAACACCTTGGCTGTCGTTTGAGAATGTTCGAAAGGAGCTGAAGGATGACAATAATCACATATCAGCATAGTAGCTGAATAGATAAAGACCATTAGCACTGAAATATGCAAAAATTTAAGTAGCGCAGCGTAATATTGGCCCTCCGTCGAGCCAGCCCTAGCCAGCCGCGGCGTGATTCCGGGAATGTCCACGTGACTCAGCGAAATCTAGAACCCGCTCGGAGAGAGCCGCGGCTTACAAATTGGCAGCCAGAAACGGTGAAAAAAATTCCCCAATCCAAGACCAGTGTAACTGTTGTTTCTTAACATTTATAAGAGCTGCCTTTCTTCCTAGAGCGTCCAGGCTTTTGCGTTTTTATTTAAAGATTCCGCTCCCCAAGCTGTTTTTCCGCAAATTTGCATCGAACCCTCGAGTGGTCCTCTCCTCTGCCGCCCTAATAGCATCTACCACGAACCCAGCAGATCAACAAAGAATGGTCCACAACCGCGTCGTCATTATTGGCTCGGGCCCTGCCGCTCACACCGCCGCGATCTACCTGTCGCGGGCCGAGATTAAGCCAACGCTCTACGAGGGCATGCTGGCCAACGGCATCGCCGCTGGCGGCCAGCTCACGACGACCACCGATATTGAGAACTTCCCGGGCTTCCCCGATGGCATCCTCGGCTCTGAGCTCATGGACAACATGCGAAAGCAGTCTGAGCGGTTCGGCACCGAGATCATCACCGAGACGGTGGCCAAGGTCGACCTGTCGCAGCGACCCTTCAAGTACTGGACCGAGTGGAACGAGGATGCCGAGCCAAACACCACCGACGCCATCATCCTAGCCACCGGCGCCTCCGCCAGGCGGCTCAACCTGCCGGGCGAGGACAAGTACTGGCAGCAGGGCATCTCTGCCTGCGCTGTGTGCGACGGTGCTGTGCCCATTTTCCGAAACAAGCCACTTGTCGTCGTCGGAGGCGGTGACTCTGCTGCCGAGGAGGCGCTCTTCCTCACCAAGTACGGCTCTAAGGTCTACGTCCTCGTGCGACGAGACAAGCTGCGAGCGTCGCATATTATGGCTAAGCGACTCGCCTCTCACCCCAAGGTTGAAATCGTCTACAACACGGTCGCCAAGGAGGCCAAGGGCGATGGTAAGCTGCTCTCTCACTTGACGGTCGAGAACGTGATCACCAAGGAGCAGCGCGATATTGAGGCCAACGGTCTCTTCTACGCCATTGGCCACATCCCAGCCACCTCCATCGTCAAGGGCCAGGTCGAGACCGACGAGGACGGCTACGTCAAGACCATCCCGGGCTCCTCCCTCACCTCTGTCAAGGGCCTCTTTGCCGCCGGCGACGTCCAGGACAAGCGATATAGACAGGCTATCACCTCCGCTGGCAGCGGTTGCATGGCCGCTCTCGACTGCGAGAAGCTGCTCTCCGAGGAGGAGGAAGCATAAAATATTTAATGACTATAGATTAATTATTACGATCATTTCCGCCTTGCGGATCTCCCTCAAGTCGTTCAATACGTGCTCCCTGGTAGTATGCCATGGAGGGACCAATCTTCCCCCCGAAATCCCTTGAGACTCCGCTTCGCGGAGATTGAGCTGTAACAGTGCATACGTTACGCATCACGTTACGAGAGCATTGTTACAAGTCGGGAGTTTGTTACAGCGTAACAAAAAGCATGTTACGTTGTTACTATAACCGACATTGTTAGCACCGTAATAGGGGAACCAGTTCCTCGACCCCCGAGATACTCCGTCCTGCGAAGAGCTGGTTAATATGAAGCTTCTTGTGACGGGGGAGGGGGGGGTTTGGGGGCAGAGCCCCCAACTACGGGAGCTCCAGGGCTGGCTCTCGAATGGGCCCTCTTAGTTGTAATATGCGGAGGAGGTAGTCAGAATTAGTTTTATTAAATCCCAAAAACAGTCAGTAGTTCGAATTACAAATAGTCCTTGACCTGCTCGGTGAGCCAATTGTAGAGCTTTTGGCCGTCCTCGCCCTGAGCAGCTTGCACTATATCGTTTCGGGCCTTGCCCCTCTTGCCAAACGGAATCACATAAAGTCCATTGTCTTCTGTGGTAATCACTGGATTCAGCATTGCGTAGAGCTCGGTGTACGCACCATACTTGGTGTCATAAAGGAGGCCTTTTATTAGCGTCCCCTCAATCTTCGATGCATACCGCTGCAGCTCTGACCTAATATTCCCCGGATGGCAGTTAAGGGACACGACGCCCGAGCCCTCGTGATGCTGCGCCCACAAAATGGACTGCATGATGTTAATAGCCTTTGACTGGCCATAGAGCCCCCACTTGTTGCCCTCGTTTGGATTATCCCAGTTCATTCCGCCTTTCTTCGACATCATATGGGCAGATGACGAGACCCACAAAACCCTCACAGAATTTGGTGGCGACTTCTTGGCGGTTTCGATAAGAACGTCGTCGAGGAACTTTTGCAGAAGCCACGGGCCAATTGCGTTTGTGCCCAGCTGGAGCTCGTATCCCTGCTTCGTCTTGGATCCTGGCTCAGGGGTCATGACTCCGGCATTGTGCACGACGCCATCCAGCCGAACTGCCTTATCAAGGAACTTCTGGACACCAGGCTTGATGCTAGCCAGATCCCCGAGGTCGACAATGATGTAGTCCAACTTAGCGCTGGGGAACTCTGTCGTCAAGGACTCAATAGCAGCGTCTATTTTCGATTGGTTCCGCGCAGCCATGTAGACCGTTGCGTTCTTCATAATCAAATACCGCGTGACATGATAACCAATACCGGTACAGCCTCCAGTGACGATATACACCTTACCTCTGAGGTCCGGGTAGCTGTCTTCTTTAAAGGCCGGTTCTCCAGCAATAAAATGGTTCATGAACTGGCACCAATCGCTGAAACCGGTAACAAACATTATGATATATTCGTATTGTAGATAAAGGATATATTCCTGGGAAATGGAGGGATTATATATGGTTTGATGAGACGGCCTAGTGTCTCTTGGCCAGAGCAATGAAATAATAAGCTTTGAAAGTACAAAACCTGAAAACTTATGTGTGTCTGAAACATTTGACGTGCGGCTCGGCTCGGATTTACGCACCCCAGCCCTTGCGGAGTTTTATTTATCTGCAAGTCAATGCATAGCTAAAGTACGGACTTAAATCGTTGTCATGCCATCTATCTTATGGTCTCAGTATGGGTATCGGTCTATCTCGGGGCTCGGTGAGGCTCTTGAACGGACGTTAGTATTGTAGGAAATGGAAATACATGTAGCAGCCCTCCTCTTTGCATTAGTTCATTTTTGCATTTCTTGAGCCCCGTCTTTCGACTTTGGTCGATGGTATGCTCAACGGCATGCCGTCCAACGAAGATCGGCATTGAATAGCTCGGATTTCGCGACATGGAGAGCGGAAATAACATCCTCTTGTCCTGGGGAGAAAGAAAAATGCCTACGTGATGAACTGTACCGCTAGTTGTCCTGATGGAACCATCCCGATGTTGGTTGGCAATCGGCACATGGTTCCGCAGTATAAAATACGAATTCACCTTGATGTGTCTCAACGGCATGCCGTTGAAGATTGTACCGAATGGCCGGAATCCCGCGACACGGAGAGGAAATATCATCCTCAAGGCGCGGGGAGAAAGGAATGACGAGGCGATGAGTTGTCCTGATGGAATCGTCTAGATGTCGGTTGGCAATCGGCTCCATAGCTCCTCGATTGTAAAATATGAATTTCCCCCTGATATCTGGATCAAGGTAACAGATAGTAGTACGCCTTATCATATCAACTCAAAAGTCACTAGGCATCTAATTATAATTGGATAGCTGCCTAGCCGTAAATTGTCCTCTACTCAACGCCGTAAGTAGCTGATTCTCCGGAGCCACGGGGGTTTGGGGGGTTGGCCTCCAGGCCAGCTCGGGGGTAATTGACTAGCCCTTCACGGAATACACACGCGAATGATAATATACTGATAGGCATGATCTCCTAACTAAATAAGTATTTCCTCTATGAAGTGCTTGTGGCCATGGATGCACCAATAAAAAGTACGGCGGGGTAACGATTAGTTGTGCGGCTCGACGATCTGCGCAGCCGCATACCGGAATATACAGTTGTGCCTTATCATCACCGTATTCCATAGCACGCGCCAACATACTTTTTTTTTCAGATCAATACCAGCAGGCTTGACATCAGCTTCAGCTTGGGGACAATTTGGGGGAAAAAGAAGGCAGATCATGTCGGCAGAATTTGCAGGACTATCGCCTGAAGCGGCGAATTTGCATCAGGTGCTGATACAGAAAGGCACCGATGAGGCGTTCACACAGAAGCAGATGATGGCTCTGGCAGGGCTCACCGATACGAAGCAGCTGATGCCGATGGCCCAGGAGCTGATGAACCAGCATCTGTTGCAAGTAGTGCAGCAGGGAAGTGAGATTGCATTCAAGGCGATCAACGTGGCTGATGCGCAGAAGATCAAGTCCATGTCCCAGGACGAAGCATTGGTCTACCAGGTCATTGAGGCCGCGGGGCGCCAGGGCGCCTGGTCCAAGGTCATTAAAGAGCGGACGAAGCTGCACCAGGCCGTTGTGTCGCGATGCATTAAGAGTTTAGAGAACCAACGGTATATCAAGCTCATCAAGTCCGTGCACCATTCTACGCGGAAGATCTACATGCTGTACCATTTGCAGCCGTCCAACGATGTCAGCGGCGGTGTGTGGTGGTCCGATGGTGAGCTCGACGTTGAGTTCATTGACATGATCATGCTGGTTATTTGGAAGTACGTAGCACACTGCTCTTTTCCTACTGCATTTTCCAGCGAATCGGCGTCTAAGCCGCAAGTATACCCTGCGCACGAAAAGAGTTTGCCCAATGTTGGCGACATTCTTGACTTTGTGCTCAATTCCAAGGTCATGAAGGACGGAGTCCATTTGGGGCTTACCCATGTGCGGTCTCTGTGCGAGGTTCTCGTCTATGATGATAAGCTTGAGCGGCACGATGGCGGAATGACCTACAAGGCTACTTGGCCGTCAATTGCCGAATATATGGCCGGCAACGAGTTTGTGGAGAAGCTTGATGGCTTCACCGAGGCTCCGTGCGGCCAGTGCCCTGTATTCTCGATCTGCGAGCCAGATGGGCCGGTGAATCCGGCAGAGTGCGAGTATTATGACGAGTGGCTCCGCGACGGAGTATAACGCATTTTTATTTATTCATACTCTTTTAATTCTGTAATAAATGAGTTATACAAGGGACCCCATTTACGTTTTTCACCAACAATAGTTGTAATGCCTAGTTACCCGTAGTATGCGTTGTTAATCTACCATTCGCAAATCTGTATTGTAGTATAGCGGTTACTATAATATCTAGGTGTATTAGTATTCCGCTGCTACTCTAATTCGTCTTAACTATAAGTTAGCTTCAAATGCCTGATTTGTCTTACAGCTTCAAACTTAATTGATCATTTGGTATATGTGGAATGTGTAACATCCAGGCATTACCAATAGTTGAACCAACATAAAACAACGGAGCAATCTTTTTCAAAACTAACGTAGTTCTTAATAAATTATCGCTTGACTCTGCTAAGCAGCTGCTCGTATTCGGCCTCGAGCCGCTTGATCTCGGAATGAGTGTCCTCCAGGTCCTTGTTGAGTCTGTCTCGCTCGTTGATAAGGTTGTTCTCCCACTGCTTGAACCGCTGCTCCTCAACCTTGACCTGCTCCGTGAATGACCGCCGTAGGCTCTCCTCCTCCTCTCTGAACTTGGGGTTGTCGAGTCGCTTCGGCCGCGCCTCGCCGAAACGCCGCGACGCCATCTCCTGCTGCCGGTAAGCCTCGTAGTGCAGCTCCTCCGTGGTCAAAATGAGATCCAGCATGTGCGTCCGGATGAGAACGTTCCGCAGCTTGATGAAGTCGCAATGCTCCTCGTTCTCCACCTCCGCTACGCCCCACAGATACTGCCGCCCTCGCACCAGCCGGCCGTCGGCCGTCTCAATTTCCTTCTCAGAGCCAATGACCGAAAATGGCATGGCGTCCATAAGAGCAGACGCCGCCTCCTCGCCGTTGGCCGCAATATCGGCCTGGTCTACGGTTGGCTTGTACACGTTGATGCCCTGGGCGATGAGCACCTGCCGCACCTTCTCCTTGAAAGACTGGATCTCCTTGGCCGACAGCGTGTCTGCCTTGGCAATGACTGGGATAACGTTGACCCGCGACGACAGCTTCTTCATGGCGGCAATATCCAGTGGCTTGACCGAGTGGCCGCTCGGTCGAATGAAGTAGAGGCAGGCGTGCACCCGCATGTCAATTCGGTCCCGCCGGTTCGGCTGCTGCTCCTGCCTCAAGTAACTCTCATGCTGGTCGTCGATGAACTCGACAATTGGGTTCCACGCGTCCGTGTTGTTGACGTTGTCTCCGAATCCAGGGGTATCAATGACATTGAGCCGGATCTTGAACCCCTTCTCCTCGAGCTCCGCCTTGGTGATGCCAATCTCTACAGTCTTCTTGATCGGCTGCTTGAACCGCTGGCTGTTGTCCACGTAGTTCTTAACCGTCGTTGAGAACAGCGTGTTGATGAAGGTCGTCTTGCCCACCCCGCTCTCGCCGGCGAGCATGACGGTGAACGTTGCCCCCTTCTTTGCAACGATTTTGTACCTAAAAAACGTTAGTCCTCTCCTGCTTCCCTTTCGGTCGTGCTTACCTTTGGTTAGGTAGGTTTACAATGCCGATAGATGCAGTCATTGTCGCAGTCTTCTACGAAATGTAAAATGGTAAGCCTTCCAAGTGTCCAAAACGCGACCTGGAACCAGGGGGTCGGTGATTTTCTCGAGGGGCTAGTCGCGCGCCCCCCGCCTCACTCTACCACCCCCCTCTCTCAAGCCGTTCGACCTTCCTCTCAGGGGGACCGAAGTACCTCGTTTGAACAATTGTTAACGATTGCTTCCATTGATGGTACTGATAAAGTTTCCCCCAAATCTGTGATAGCTTCGCTTTGCGGGGGTCGTGGCAGGACATATACAAACAGTTTCCGTTAGTGAGTTCGCCTCAATGTACCGGTACCCCGGGTACCAGGTAGTACAGTACCATAATGTGTACTTGAAATTCTGTGTGTCACTCATGGTTAGAGCCAGTTCAAATGATAAATATAGATTGTTTTCCTTGTAAATATAGCTCAATGTTTTTATGTACCATGGGTTTTGGTTCCTCAAGATACGTCTTTGGCAAGCCAATCGCCATGCTTTCGATTACCGGTACATGCATTTCAATCAAGTTGATATTCTTTTGTTATCTGACCAGGATTTATTTTTGTAGTCTCAGTCGTATGTTCTCATTGCAAATTTTATCACATATTACAGCTGGAATGTGGTCATACAATTGATCTTTGTGACTGGTGCGTTATGTACCAGTAGCGTTATGTTGATATTATCCCCTGTCTGATGCTAATTTTTTTTCCTTATTAGGATTCTTTCTAGTTATAGTCGTTCGTAACCGTTATTATACAATACCTTGATATTAACATTCCATAGCACTCATTTTGTACTCCTGAGCGGCTCCTGGCTATTCCACGACCATGTTAACCCTTCATCAGTTGATAGAGCTTCCGGTTCCCAATTCTTCTTGACTACCGGTGGTTTATTTGCTTGTTCCCGGGTGTGCTGTAAAAAGGCTTCAATTTCTTTTTTATTTTAGTCTATTGTTGATGAATCTCTTTTTTTTATTGTAAGGTTATTGTTGAGAACCTCGGTCAATATATTCAAACCTGACCTAATTATCTACTGGGATGTAAGCTCTCGCCTAGGTAGAAGGGAAAGTAATCTAAGCACATGAGATTCCTAATACAGCGTCGATATAACAGATTTCTAAATTGAGCAGATGGAGTCAATATTCTCAGCGGTAGACTACTGTTAGGATGAGGGACATAAAAAATGATGCAATCAATTATAGGCTTCAGGATGTACCTACTTAGTTCCAATTGATAATGTTGGTTTTTAATTACCAGGTGCCGTATTAAGAAAATTGACTCTTTTGGCATTATCACTTTACGTAAGGGTACACAGACATCGAAAATATGATATGTCGGATAGAGGTTTAAGCAAGTGAACAAATATGGTATTCAGTATTCTGGGTTTTCTTTAAATAAAACGGATTTAGGAAGCTACCGTACACTGTACTGAAATGTTTGTGGATAAATAATAATACCTGGTCATAACGCAGCAACACAGGATACATGTTACATTTAGCGACAGTGTGCTTAATTTATTTTTACCATGGTATTTCAGAAGTAGACATGCCAACAAAAAAGCCAATTGACCGCGGCCATCGTGTTTCTTACATATTGCAATGTAACTCAGATGTCGGTAGTATCATGGTAAGTGACATGGAGGAGTGATTATTCGGGCACTTTGGCCATACAATGACATGAGTCTTTCAGCTTGACTGTCGTTATGAGATCAGCATATAATTCGAACAATTCTTATAATTACCTAGATACATTATCTATATCGCTACGTCCTAGCGTGTTTCAGGTGACCAGATATACATGTATAAGAGATACCATTTCAGGATACAGTTGATGTAATTAATGTTTTATGCAAGCTTTTCTCCAACAACGTAGCTAGATTCGTTATCTGAGCATATAACATATAAGGCCGCATGGTACTGTATTCTTCCTGATAAGAAAAAAAAGAATGAACGGATTCTGTAACATGGAAGACTGAGGTAAAAGAGACTACATGGTAGTACCGTATATTCCCGGGTACTAAATTGGAAAGTATCTCGGCAACACATTACCCGTACCATATATACATGCCGTGGTAACAGGGATATACTTACACAGATCTACTAAAGGACGACGATAAAGTACCAAAATCTGCAGCAGTCTAGCTCTTATCGAACCCCCCGCTTCGCCACGGGAGCTTGAGGGTTAGCCCTCGAATACACTCTATGGTACGCATTCTATAATTGCACAGATCTACTAACAGCACCACAAAGCATCGAAAACTGTAGTATTCATCAAATCCTCCGCGAAGCGGAGCCACGGGAGCTCGAGGGCTGGCCCTCGAATACACTAGTGTACGCTGGTTTACCTAGTACAGAGCGGACTTAAGCGGGGCGCGCGGATTTTTTCATCATTTTTCGGCCGGGAACCCCGTCGAACATCACCAACATTAATAAACGACCGTTCGATAGTGTTAGAGAGTTAAACAGGACTGAATACGCTCCTGACTCGATACAGACAGAGTTAAGTTGTACGATATGAGTCGGATAGCACCGTTACTCCGGCTGGGGAGGTTCCCGTGTCGTAGTAGCATAGCGCCGGTGGCGCGGTCGCTGCATACGACGAGGATCACCTCTCTCGGGCTGACCCAGAGCCTGCTACAGAAAAAGGGCCCGAATCCAGAGGACAACAAGCAGTTCAGGAAGTTTTTCGAGTTCCAATTTGGCCCCGGTCCAAACCAGGGTGGCAAGCCGAATCCTCAGCAGCAACAGCAGCAGCGCGCCGGTGGCAACAACAACGGGCCCAATGGCAGCCAACCGCCCGGATGGATCAACCTGATTGGACTGACTTCGTCAATATTCATCACCTACGCTATCCTGCGGATGCTCGGGTATAGCTCGGTGGATGGCGCCGAAGTGACGTGGGAAGAGCTGCGGGCCAACTACCTGGACAAGGGCCTGGTGTCGCGGATCGTGCTGGTAAACAACACGTTGGCACGGGTCTACCTGACCTCCAACACGAGTGGCCTCGGCCAGGACGTGGTACACTTCACGGTGGGATCTGCCGACACGTTTGAGCGCAAGCTCGATGGCGCGCAGGACGAGCTGGGCATCTCGCTCAACGACCGGGTGCCTGTGTCGTACGCGTTCGAGGTCGACTACACGGCCATTTTGCTGTCTTCGCTGCCGATGCTGCTTCTGGTTGGTGGGTTCTTCTACATGGCGCGATCCGCGGCGTCGGGCGGCGGTGGCCCCGGGTTCAACATGGGCAAATCCACGGCGCGGCTCTTCAACCAGGAGACCGATGTGCGCGTCAAGTTCAAGGATGTGGCGGGCGCCGACGAGGCCAAGGAAGAGATTATGGAGTTTGTCAAGTTCTTGAAGAACCCGCAGAAGTACGAACGGCTCGGCGCCCGGATTCCGCGTGGAGCTATCCTGAGCGGTCCCCCCGGTACTGGTAAGACGCTGCTGGCCAAGGCTACTGCCGGCGAGGCCGGCGTGCCTTTCCTGTCGGTGAGCGGATCTGAGTTTGTAGAGATGCTTGTGGGTGTCGGCGCCAAGCGGGTGCGAGACCTGTTTGAGAACGCGCGAAAGTTGGCGCCGAGCATTGTGTTTATTGACGAGATTGACGCCATTGGCAAGGCGCGAGGCAAGGTCGGCGGGCACGACGAGCGGGAGTCTACGCTCAACCAGATCCTCGTTGAAATGGACGGCTTCTCGTCCTCGGACCACGTCATTGTGCTGGCGGGTACAAACCGATCCGACGTGCTGGACCCGGCGCTGGTGCGACCAGGCCGGTTCGACCGACACATTGTCATGGATAACCCTGATATCTCGGGCCGACGAGCCATTTTCGAGGTGTACCTACGCAAGATCAAGACCAAGGTCGACATTGAGTACCTCAAGGGCCGGCTGGCAGCGCTTACCCCAGGGTTCTCGGGCGCTGACGTGTCGAACTGCGTCAACGAAGCCGTACTGATTGCCGCGCGAGACAACGCGAAGTCCGTCGAGATGTCGCACTTTGAGCGCGCCATTGAGCGAGTCATTGCCGGCCTGGAGAAGAAGTCGCGCGTGCTGTCGCCCGAGGAGAAGAAGACCGTGGCATACCACGAGGCGGGCCACGCCATCTGCGGGTGGTATCTGCAGTACGCAGACCCGTTGCTCAAGGTTTCCATCGTTCCGCGAGGCCAGGGTTTGGGATACGCCCAATACGTGCCGTCGGATGTCCAGCTGTTGAGCGAGCAGGAGCTCGTCGACCGCATGATCATGACCCTCGGCGGGCGTGTCAGCGAGGAGCTTCACTTCGACTCCGTGACGAGCGGCGCTTCGGACGACTTCAAGAAGGTAACTCAAGTCGCTACTTCGATGGTCACCCGATGGGGCATGTCCGACAAGGTCGGGTGGCTCAACTTCGAGGAAGACGAGGGCTCCTACTCCAAGCCGTTTTCCGAGGAGACGGGTGCTCTCATCGATGACGAGGTGCGGCGCATCGTGCAGCAGTGCCACGAGAAGTGCACCGTGCTACTGAAGTCCAAGATCGCCGAGATCAACCTCGTCGCCGAAGAGCTGCTCTCCAAGGAGGTGCTCACCCGAGACGACATGGTGCGTCTGCTGGGCCCACGTCAATTCGCCGAGCGAAACCCAGAGGTCGAGAAATACTTTGACAACCAGGAGCCTCCTACTGCCCCAGCCCCCGCCCCCGCGGCCTAACCTATTATATATATACTCCCTGTACATACACATAGCATTGATAAATGCTCACTCAGCAACACTTTGTGTGGGTGTTCTTGAAGGGCCAGCCCCTCAAACTCCCCGGGGCGACGCTCGCGTCGATTACTCTGCATTCAATGAATATCAAGCCTCAATTGTCAAATCAATTTTATAACCTCAATAGTCAATTTATGAACTATTGTATAGTATTGTAATACCGTCAGTTATGTAACCAGTAGGGGCGGGGGGCTCGGATGGACTTGTCCCCCTGTGTCAATTTATGAGCTGTATTGTACTAACGTTATATACGCTAATTTTTTAGAGCCTTAACGAACTATCAATATTTCAGGTGTACCGATAGTTAACATGGTTTTCATTAATAAACAAATATAAGCGGAACTGCCTGAATTGTACCAAGGACAGCTTGCCGCAAGTGAGACTGGCTTCGGGTTGTACAGTCCGAACGTGCGGCTTGAACTCGACGCGTTCATAAGAGTTTTGATCACTAGAGTGAAGGCTGACTTAAAATGAGTGTAGCAGTCTTGCAATTAAGATTCTACGCATGTAAACATGAATAATACTGAAGCGGTTATTCATATTCGATGGAATTATGGGCTTCAAATGTTTGATATTCGCTTCCGGTGAGGAGTGCGGCGCTGACGCCGCACATTAGGATAAGAAACAATCCAAGCTCTGAAGCTACCGCCAATTTCTTTGAAACAAGAAATACCATGACATTCATCGTCTCTCATTTTTTTTTTCAATTGTCTATGACATTCTCGCTAGTTTACATAATGCTTTGGTACTCCGTATGTACATGTACCAGTAAATGAAGTACCGGTAGATCTGTGTGAAATTTCAGATCCAGGTACCCCGGAAGCTGCATTAATATATCCAAAGACACACGGCCCACGTCTATATCTCTATTAACTGTATATGCACTGGGCGTATTACCTTACAGGGTAACCTTACTCCCCCGCTATTGAACACAGGCTACGTGTAACATTGTAAATAGTAGCATGTCGACACCGGCTATGGGTACTGGCAATTTCTATATATGGAGATTATGCACTACTATCCCCATCTACACACTATACGTTATTATTCCACTGTAGCCGGCTATGGTACATTTGAAAGATATATGCCGGGGTAGTCCGATTTCCATTCGATGAGATGCCAATTTATCCGCAGCAATCTCTCCGCGAAGCGGCGCCCCAGGGGGGATTTGGGGGGACTGGTCCCCCCCAATAAGAGGCTACCCCGCGGGCTATGGTGTACCTGGCAGTGTAACCGGTATACGCATCCGGGCGGAGAAAAAGGCTGGGCGAGAGATCAAACGCGGGTATTATGCTTTTACCGACCTGCTATGCATTCTTACCGGTCGCTTTTGAGGGGTTCCTGCCGCCCCGGAGGGAACGTTTGATCCGAGGCAGCCAATGGCCGTCAAACCCCTCAAAGCAGCCATAAACCACCATCACCATTACACAAGCAATTGGACAAGAGTAACGATTATATAAAGACAATTGGCCAGAGGCGTGAATGACTAATCTGCCAGGTGATTAATCCAAGGGAAAATGGGACCCACTAACGAATGAAGATGCATGGTCATTCCGAGTTTTTCCTTTGGGTTGTTCCGACCCGTGGGAAGAGTCAGCAGCACCACCCGCACCACTTTTTCTCGCCGTGCATAGTGCGCTGTGGTGTGTTATAAAGAAGCACAGATCTCCTCAATTGTTTGCGCAGAGCTACAACAAGTTTACAGAAATGCTTAGAACCCGGTTGGTAAACGCTATGCGGACCTCGCAGGTCGCGCGAATCTCGATTCGACTGCAGTCGACGTGGGCAAACGTCCAGATGGGCCCGCCAGACGCCATTCTCGGCATCACCGAGTCGTTCAAGAAGGACCCGTTCGAGCAGAAGATCAATTTGGGTGTTGGCGCCTATCGTGACGACGCGGGCAAGCCATACGTGCTGAACTCCGTGCGGGAGGCCGAGAAGGTTGTTCTCGCTAAGAACCTGGACAAGGAGTACGCTGGCATCACTGGTGTCCCAGACTTCACTGGGGCCGCCGCCGAGCTCGCTTACGGCCCGGGCTCATCGCCGCTGCTCGAGAAGCGGGTCGCCGTGACCCAGACCATCTCAGGTACCGGTGCTCTGCGAATTGGCGCCGAGTTCCTGGCCAAGTTCTATAAGAGCAAGTCCATTTTGCTACCATCGCCGTCGTGGGCCAACCATGCCGCCGTGTTCCGAACGGCCGGTATGCAGCCAGAGCAGTACAAGTACTACGACAAGGAGAACATTTCGCTCGACTTCGAGGGCATGCTCGCCGACTTGGAGTCCGCCCCCGCCGGCTCTGTCGTGCTGCTCCACGCTTGCGCCCACAACCCAACCGGTGTCGACCCGACCCAGGAACAGTGGCGGAAGATCTCCGAGGTGGTCAAGCGAAAGGGCCACTTCCCATTCTTCGACATGGCCTACCAGGGCTTCGCGTCCGGCGACTGCGACAAGGACGCCTACGCCGTGCGATACTTCGTCGAGCAGGGCCACCAGATCGCTCTGTGCCAGTCCTTCGCCAAGAACATGGGTCTCTACGGTGAGCGAGTTGGTCTTTTCTCCCTCGTGTGCGCCTCCGCCGAGGAGCGAGCCCGAGTCGACTCTCAGCTCAAGATCCTCATCCGACCAATGTACTCTAACCCGCCAATCCACGGCGCCCGAATTGCCTCCACCATCCTCAACACCCCGGAGCTCAAGGAGAAGTGGCTCGGCGAGGTCAAGTCCATGGCCGACCGAATGATTTCCATGCGACACCTGCTCAAGCAGCACCTCGAGGAGCTCGGCTCCAAGCACGACTGGTCCCACGTCACCTCCCAGATCGGCATGTTCTGCTACACCGGCCTCTCCGGCGAGCAGGTCGACCGTCTCGCCAAGGAGTTCTCCGTCTACGGCACCCGTGACGGCCGAATCTCCATCTCCGGTATCACCTCCCACAACGTCAAGCGTCTCGCCGAGGCCATCCACGAGGTTACCAAGTAATCCCGTCCCCCTTTTATTTATATCAAAAGACTTCTACTATCCTTTTATACCCTGCCTAATGTTCAATTGGGGGCCAGCCCCCGAACCCCCGTAGCTCTGCTGCGCGGAGAGAGTCTACTAAAGTAATACGCACACGCTACAGTAGAAGAGTCCATTTATAGCGAAAAAGAGCTCTACTCTAGTTGTGCGATTAGTTCTGTCGCTCTAGGCTTCCATTGTGGGACCCTTACAACAGCTACCTTTCAAGTTATCAATTCACTTCCAGTTTTCCAAGAAGCTGATTCAAGCGCGGAAGAATTCCTTCATCTCTTTGGCAATCCAATCCCTGGGGCACTTGTCCTGGATCTTACAGAAGCATGTCAACGGGGGGGGGGGGGGGGGGGGGGGGGGATGTTTAGCCACTGAAACGTATAGCCATACTTAACCAAAATAGCATAACTACCTGTATTAGACTACCTATACATACAATGTTGCGCCCGAATGCCGAATTGTCTAGTAAAACAAATGAACTAGATTACCAGTGACATGTGTATTACTACCAGGTAGTATTGAACAAGTAGTAATTTTAAGTACAGGTAGTAATAGTAAGCCATCATTCTCCCAAGGTAAGGTAATATATATACTTATAAGTGTTAAACAGTGAGTGTTAAGCAGTACCGTGTAATTGCGAGTGTTAAGTAGTAATAATGAACACTGCGCCTGGTAAGTATCAAAGTACATGAGTGCGAATAGGGCAGATAAGCTCGAATATGAAAAAGAAGAAACTAGTAAAATAGATTACCGAATAAAAGCTAAGGAATGGACTGGAATACCCAGTTAACTAGCCCAGCTACCCCAGAGAGTGAATTGGGGGCCAGCCCCCAAACCTCCCAGAGCTCCGCTGCGCGGTGAGTCTACTGTAATCCATTCACATCCTCGCGAAAGAGGTATAAGGACCAGAAATATATGTACTCAATGGATGCTTGAAACATTATGTGCCATGCAGCTTTAAATGACAGTGCTTATACCGTAGTACTTGTAGTGTAGTCGGTAAGAACTCTTTGTGGGGTAAACCTCAGATGAGTAACCAAACTAACAGCTCCATTACAGGATACGAACAGAAATATACATATCAATAAAACCATAAAAAGTAGCTATCAGTAGTGTATATCAAAGATGAAGCTTGCAGTATAGAGTAGTAGCGCCCTTACCCCTGATCTCTGCACGGAGGACCGCCTCCCATGCTGCATCCGCCCAGGCAGCCAAGAAGCATAATGGCTTCAATTGGATGCAACCATAGGCGAACTCATCTGATGCCTAATTACAGCTGCAGGCCAAATGTGCTACGCTGATGATTTGTGAAAGAGTTCAGATACGCCGTGACTGGTCAAAACCCCCTTCCTCGAAGCGGAGCCACGGGGGTCTGGGGGGAACCCAAACCAGGGGTTGTCTTTGACTTGAAAAAAGTCACCCTACGACCCGTCAAGCTGAACCACCCGTTCCAGATGAACTGCCCCTACATAGTACGTACCGGTGATCTGTAGCGATCTCAGTAAACAGAGTCTGTTGATTCATCGCCCAGCAACCGAACAAAATGGCAGCAACGCAATTAACTGGTGGAAGAACCGACTGGTCGCAGGCGGGTAGCGGGTTCGGAAAAAAAGAGAATTCCCCGGGGAATAAAAGCTGCATGAGACACGGTGTGCAGCCACCGCCCCACCACCACATAAATAGGGACAGTGTTGCCATTTGCATTCAACAATTGAAGCGAAGCCAAACCATGAAGACAGTTGAGACGAAGCCCTTCGAGGGCCAGAAGCCGGGCACCTCGGGCCTGCGCAAGAAGGTCAAGGTGTTCCAGCAGCCGCACTACACGGAGAACTTCATCCAGGCGGTGCTGGACTCGATCCCCGAGGGCGCCCAAAACGCGACGCTGGTCATTGGCGGCGACGGGCGGTTCTATAATGACAAGGTGATCCAATTGATCGTACAGATCGGCGCCGCCAATGGCGTGGCCAAGTTCATTGTCGGCCGCAACGGCATTCTGTCGACGCCTGCCGCGTCGCACGTCATCCGCAAGTACAAGGCGACGGGCGGCATCATCCTCACCGCGTCGCACAACCCGGGCGGGCCAGACAACGACTTCGGCATCAAGTACAACCTGAGCAACGGGGGGCCGGCCCCGGAGGCGGTCACCAATGGCATTTACGAGGTGTCGCGGACGCTCACGGCGTATAAGATCGACGACTCCATCGGGGCGGTCGACCTGACTACGCTGGGCATCCGAAAGTACGGCCCTCTCGAGGTCCAGGTCGTCGACAGCACCAAGGACTACGTAGAGCTGCTCAAGGAGATCTTCGACTTTGAGCTCATCAAGAGCTTCCTAAAGGCGAACCCCGACTTCGCGGTGCTCTTTGACGCCATGAACGGCGTCACCGGCCCGTACGGCCACGCTATCTTCATCGAGGAGCTCGGCCTGCCCGAGTCGAGCGTTATGAACTGCTCGCCAAAGCCAGACTTTGGTGGGCTGCACCCGGACCCGAACCTGACCTACGCCAGCGACCTGGTGGCCAAGGTCGACCGCGAGAACATTCCGTTTGGCGCCGCCTCGGACGGAGATGGCGACCGAAACATGATCTACGGCGCCAAGGCGTTCGTGTCGCCAGGTGACAGTGTCGCCATCATCGCCCACCACGCCGACACTATCCCGTATTTCAAGAAGCACGGCGTCTACGGCCTGGCGCGGTCGATGCCCACCAGCGGCGCAATTGACCTGGTAGCCAAGGCTAAGGGCCTCAATGTCTACGAGGTGCCTACGGGCTGGAAGTTCTTCTGCGCGCTGTTCGACTCCCACAAGCTCAGCATCTGCGGCGAGGAGTCTTTCGGCACCGGATCGAACCACATCCGAGAGAAGGACGGCGTGTGGGCCATTGTTGCGTGGCTCAACGTGCTGGCCGGCGTTAACAAGCAGAACCCATCCATCAAATCGATTGCCCAGATCCAGAACGACTTCTGGAATGAGTACGGCCGAACTTTCTTCTCGCGATACGACTTTGAGAACGTCGACTCCGAGGGCGCCAACAAGCTCGTCGAGCTGCTGGCCAAGGAGGCCGCTGACCCGGCCTTCGTGGGTACCACCCTGCCTAACTCTGATCTCACCGTCAAGGAGGCCGGCGACTTCTCCTACACCGATCTCGACGGGTCCGTGTCTGACCACCAGGGTCTCTACGTCAAGTTCACCAATGGCAGCCGAATCGTCGTGCGACTGTCGGGTACCGGCTCTTCTGGTGCTACTATCCGACTCTACACTGAGCGACACGAGAGCGACCCGGCTAAGTACCACATGGACGCCCAGGACTACCTCAAGTCTACCATTCACGCCGCCGTTGCCTTCTTGAAGTTCAAGGAGCTCGTCGGCCGAGATGAGCCTGATGTTCGAACTTAAAAAAAAAAAATTGTATACTGAATATCCTGAAAACACTGAGTAATAACAACAATGCATATGAATAGTTCGAGACAACTAACCGAGATATATAACAACGGTCGTGGAACCACATTATACTACTCCACGTATTCCGTACCTTGAGGTCAGCCCCCAACCCCCCTTAGCTCCACTTCGCGGAGAGACTCGAGCACTTCGTCAATTCGCATATTCAGAGTCGAGAAGTTCGTTGAGAAGTCGCTTGAGCTTCTTCGGAGCAACTTCCAAAATGGACTCAACCATGGGCTTAATCTCGGACCACGCAATGCCCGACTTTTCGCTTTCGTCCTTGATCGTCTCGACGTACTCAAACGCCTCATCCGGAGTAAGGTCTCGCTCCACGACCTGCGATTTGGTCAACTCGATCATCTCTTCGACTATCTGTCGCGGCTCCTTGGCAATCCTTTCGTCGTCCGCCATTGATTTCATCAGCTCTGGCTTTGCCTCGGTCAGTCGTAGATACTTCATCAAGTTTCGGAAGTCTGTGAGCGTATTGGTTGCAGAGATCTCCTCCGGAGGGACAAACTCAGGAGGCAGAGCCTCATCGAACGCCAATGGCTTGTCCTCGTTAGACCCAGCCACACCGACCATTGCAACATCTAGCGCAGCCTGGAGGCCCAGCCCAGGTCCCCCGACAGCACCCTCCTCAGGAGCCTGCGCTTCTTCGCCCTTGGCCAACAAAGACTCTAGATCAACCTCTGCCTCACCCAGACGGGCATTGGGGTTCGCTCGGCGTACTGCCTTGCGCGGCTCTCGCTCTACCATGCTGAGCTTCTGCTTGAGCGAGGCTATGTGCGGCTTTGCCAGTTTAAATAACTCGTCAACCGGGTAGTTCCACTGGATGAGTTGCGGATCCACTGGCGGGATCTCGGCGTCATGAAGCACCATGCGCTCCTTAAGCACCTGGCGAATGCGATGTGTAATAGGGTCCGGCAGGTCCTGATACGTATTAAGCAACTCTATGTTGGTTTCATCCCATGCCTCATTTGGAATACACTCGTTATTGTCGTCAATTGGATCAAAGTTCAATAACGAGTTGACCACCCGGTGCATATCTGCCTTGGTTTCTTCGGTGGGAATCTTGCGCTTGCCATCAGTCGACTCCGGCGGAAGCGGCTTACCACTAATCGTCTTGGGCTCCAGCAGGCTCGGGAAACGATAGTCTCGAAAATCTTCAGCAAACGGCAAATCGCACATCACCAGCGCGTCGTAGCCATCCCCGTTCCGATACGGGCTCAGCAGGACCATCCGCAGAGCCTGCGTCTTCTGACTGACCACAGCCCGCCCAAACGCGTACCGGTCAGTATTAATAAGTGACTGAACAAGCGCGCTGAGTTTGAGCTGGGAGAGGTTGTCGCCATTTTCGGCCACGACGTAGTCGCAGTACCCCATTGCCATAAACCGCTTGAAGCTCAGCTTGTCCAAAAATCCAATGATCTCTATCCCCACCTCGCGCTCTGGAGGACGCATAATCTGCTCTTCATACTCCTGGATCGGTTGGATATCCTGCCCGTACATATACCCAGGATCGCGGCTGACGGCTTCTACAACATCGTAATCTTTAGGATCCTTCTCCTCGTCTTTGATTAGGTACTCCCGCTCCGATTTGAGCTCTCGCAGAGCCCCGCGCACCTTGTAGAACTTAGTAGCCGCAAGCCGTTTGGGCGTCCGACTTGCCGCATATCCAACGACCTTGGCCTCAAACGTGCTCGCACTGACGGCATGCCGAGGGTCACCAATTGTCAGCAGGCAGCTAAATAGTTTCGCTGACTTTGGCTGTACAGGGTGCGGATACCGGATCGAGATATCTGCCTCCTCGTACGTAGTGTAGGACACAATGGGACTTGACATGGCCAGATTTTGGAAAAACTCGCTACTCAGCCTGCGCTGCTTAACCTCAGCCGCGCTGAGGCCAATCTGCTCCCCGTAGCTTTCCCAGTCTACCGTTTCGTACTCCTTGTTCTCGAGATCAATGCCGAGAATTGTCAATCTAATGCCGGCATCCTGCAAATTTTTAATCGCCAGGTCGCTCTCGGAGACACTCAACTCACCAGATCCGTTCGTCACAAGGATTATTCGCTTGAGGAACTTCTTGGTCCCGCAGAATTCCTTAACGAGTTCTGCAGCGTGGATGACCGCTTCGAAGACGTCTCCGTCCTCAGACTGCGACGGGGTCATTTCAGCACGCACGGCTCGCACGTGTTTCGAAAATACCTGGCCAATGCCCATGTACTCTCTCCAGTACACTTTGCGCCCTTTGTACATGCTGGGCCCTGCTCTCGCGCCGAGGACTCCAACGTAAACTGTTTTGCGCGCCATCATGACCTTCTCGGCCAGCGCGGTGTAGATGTAGTTCATGCCCCATTGGAAGTCGTTCACGGCCCTGCTTCCATGGCGCAGGCCCATCGACTTGCCCAGGTCTGAAATGAATATTGTCACTTCCTTCGACGACATCCTATTACCCCTGGGAGTAGCCGATTCAAAGGCTTGAATGGGTGGTGGTCAGTTTTGGTACCGCGTTGTCGCGTCGCTCCCACCGCATCACAGAAGCTACAGTACCGTTAGCTAGATATGGTACCAGAAATGAATGTAAGAGAGGCAATGCTTATAACTTATATACAGTACTTTACGTAGTTACAGAGTGTATGCAATTCAGGTTTTTCAGGGGCTTCTTTTTTGGCGGAAAAGTAGAAAATGCTAAGGGGGTGCATCACTAGGGATGAAGGTGGAAGAAGAAGATCAACTACCCGGGCCTTAGCTGCTGGTACTATAGTACCAGTAGTAGGCTTCTGAATTTATTTCAAGTTAAAGTAAATCCTCGATAAATCTTTTTACAGTATTTTGTTGTGAAGCACTGAAAAGAAGTTCGGAGTATTTGGATCCCCGATCCAGAATGTATGCGATTGAAGATATACAAAATGTCCGAACACGCTTGCTATATCTAGCGTAACATTTCCACTCGGCTAGATGTCAAAATATTACACAGAATATGCAATGGCATAGCACATGTAATTGAATCGCTGTCAATTTTAAGCTATAATATAGTGGCAGGTGCTGGTCTACGATTTAACAAAGTGTAAGACCGAAGCGCTAATCAACACTCTTACTTACGTAAATAAAACCTTAAGCCATAGCTTCCATCAATAAGGATCCATTCCCGAGAGGCTATGCCGAGAGCAGCCAGGCTGAATTTGCATATTGGGAAATGGACGTGCCATAATGACGACTAGAGCGGTGATGAGCCGTGCATAACACGGTGACGATCGCCCGACAGGAGGTGGCTGGTCCGATGCCTACGCCTTCAAGTGAAAACATGAGGACGGGTGGATTGTTACGCGATATGTAAAGAAGAGAATATTACCAAGGCTCCACGAGACTCCTAAGGAATGATTACTGCCCAGTGCTGGATATGTTTCTGGAAGTTGTTGGGCCGAACCTCGCAAGGACACATTGTCGCTAGCCACGCGCATTACGGGACTAATTTATTACAGTACAGTTGTACTGCTTTTTGATACGCGCTTTGGGCCAAAGATTATAGTTTGAACAATTTGATTTCACCAACTGGAACTACAACCAACCCTATGTATTGTGCCGGTAGTAGCCAGTCAGATGATATGCATACCGTCCATAATGCCATTATCCCCACTGGCTGACAGTAGGACGTAGCTAACCTTGCCCCAAGGTGATAGTCCTGTTGAATGATGACCTATCGACCCTGTGTCACACCCGCATCTGAATCTAGGGAATCTAAAACCAACCTCCCACAAGTGTTTTGAAAATGTCTCAAAGCTTATACCCTTATGGATTTACAAACCAAGCCATTGTCAAGTATTATTCTGCAATATAGGTTCTAGTCGTGTACAGCTGTCATTTGGATCAATTCTCCATTGGATAATGCTTGCATAGGTTGAAGTAACCATGGAAGGAGGTTCTCACTAGCCTCGGCATGCATAGCGGTGCATCTTGATACACTGCACTTAATACCGCGCCTCAAAACACGCTTACAGCGATAAACAATCTATTTGATATCACTGTTAGGTACAAAGGTTTTATTAATAAAAATACAAAAATGAAAGTTACAATAGCCTAATGTTCACTGGAGTGTGTGACGAGAAGTGTCGAGATATGTTATAGCCCTAGGGGTGTTCAAGTGAATCAGGAGAAGGGGGAAGCGTGCGGTCATGTTTAACTATAAGACACCAGCCTTTAATATTCCCTGCTGTGTCGCGCTGCTTTAGACAGCCCTGAACAGCGGCTACGTAATCCGTCTCGGGTTTAATCGACGCGTGGAATACTTATCCTGCACTATGCACCAGTATTATTTGAGTCCAAGGCTCTGGATTCAACGGATTAAAAAGGCACAATTAGGCAATGGTAACTGCAATAGAGAACCAACGAGGAGGCTTAGCGGTGCATCTGGCACGGGAAAACTATGGGCAGATCGCGTCTATGGTCAAATGATAGTGAAAATAAGGAAGGATAAAAGACTTTTATGAGAATAGATGCGGAGACACAATTTAATAGTGAAGTGATCCTTGGTTATCTGCACTGGGTCCAGAAACTAACAGGAGAGTGCGTTTAATATCTCGCCAGTCTAGATGCTCTAAGTACTGTACCTATTCATCTTGATATCTAACACATGGCTTGTCGCGCTAAGACCTTATTGTGCAGTGAGACATGCAAACGCTTTGGCCCACTGCACCTTTTCGCGTTTTAGGTATTCTTTTGGCATACTTCTGCCGTTCTAAGCGATATGAGTATCGCCATTGCTGCGTAATGCAGCTGTCAATAATCTTTCCTCTCTCACTCTTTTACCAGATGATCAAAAGAAATATACTGCCACATAGTACTTGGCGTTTTATGATTTTTTTCCAGCCATTATTTCACGTAGCACACGAAATCATTTCGGCAACCCATCATTTCAAGTCGCCTGCTATGGTTTAGCAACTCGTTTGTTTCTTTTTTTAATAATGTTCAGGCTTATATGAAGCAGAGATGTATATATATAACCTGTCAATTTCTCATCTTAATCCTTAAGAATTTAGTATCCCCTGTTGATTCGTCGTCACGAATTCAACCAAAACACCGTCCATTGGTACTGTACGGCTATCAAAATTGCTCAATATAAAAAATGGTGGTCAAGATCGGACTGTTCCACAAGTTTAAGCGGGAGGCTCTTAAATTGGCTAACGCGAAAGCAGCAATTGCCGCCATTACAGTGTCAAATAGGCTTTCATACTATGCCGCGACAATAGGTCTCGGCACTCCTGCACAGCCAGTTAATGTTCTGGTCGATACCGGCTCCTCACGGCTCTGGGTCTATGGCACAGAGGGCCGCAAGAGCAACGTCTATAACCCCGACGAATCCTCCTCCTATCAATACGTTGACGACTCCTTCTACATTGGCTACGTCACAAGCTCTGTGCACGGAGATGACGCGTCCGACAATATCAATATCGGCGACTACTCTGTCGACAGCTTCCAGTTCGGAGTCGTTAACAGTACCACAGGCTCTGTCGGAGTCATGGGCGTGGGCTTTCCTGGGTCCAATGGCGACGCCAGCAAGCAAAACATTGTCGGTGCACTTTATAACAGCGGCAACATCAAGCAAAGGGCTGTCTCGCTCTACCTCGATAGCCTGGAGTCATCGCAGGGATCTATGATCTTTGGCGGCATAGACACGGCAAAGTACACCGGCAATCTTTGGACGATCCCCCTCACTGATAGTGGGGCCTTTGAAATCGAACTCTCGAGCATGCTTATCGGACGAATTCTCTTTACTCTGAGAAACAAACCGAGAGTACGAATTGATTCAGGTTCTTCGTTTGCCTATCTTCCTGCCAATATCATAGAGGGCATTGCCCAGCAGGTCAATGCTCAGTATGACCCTTCTAGCGGCCTTTACTTTATCGATAGCAGTGACATCGACAAGACCAAGTCCATCACCTTTAACTTCTCTGGGGCTATGATTACCGTCTCTACGGATGAGCTTTTCCCCCAGTCAAACAACTTTATCGCTCATGCGCCAAAAGATCGATTCTTGGCTATCTTCGATAGTGCGGTGACAGGTGGTATGAATATTCTGGGTGATGTATTCCTGAGGTCTGCTTACGCAGTCTTCGACTACGGCAATCACCAACTGGCACTGGCACAGGCTAAATTCAACGCTGAGCAGTCGAACATCATAGAGTTGACAAGCTCAACGATTCCGGGATCGAAACCCGCACCCTACTCTTAAGCCGGTTCTTATTACGAGTTGATGATTCTTGTATACCTACTAACCACCCCCAGTTGTATTATGTTTTTTTTTGCTTGTAATTTATAGAATAGAAGTCGTTTCAGCTAAATTTTGTGTTCCAGGCATTATCCCTGAGTATACAGCCAACATCTCCGCCGAATTTACCTGAACTACCCATGGTAACTGTATCACACCACTGCTCAAATGAATTAAATGCCCCCACAAACGTTAACCTTGATTATTTGAAAAACATGAACTATATTACCAATTACAGTAGTATTGAATGCAATTTTTTAATACCATGGTCGTATTTTCAATTGATAGGACAATCTGAAGTTATAATTACTTGATACGGGGTAATACATTGTAAAGGATTCGTTTATCATAAGTTAACCCCTGGCATTATTGCCGAACAAGCAGTTTGTGGAGAATACTTCATTTGGCGTTAAAAATAAGCATATTTTGTGTTCAACGATGTCGTGGATTGTTAACCGGTGACAAATCTCATCAAACTATCCATTATGGCATAGCCGACCCATCCGTCAAGACAACTGGTCCGGCAATTACTTAAATCAATCCAATGCCACTTATGTACCAGTAGTACCAAATATAATCAACAATCCAAACATGAATGCGATATCTCCGCTAATCCAACTAAAGAGCATCCGCCTGCAACGGGTGACCGAAAGTACGAATCTACTTGAAGCCCAGGATACACAAGCTACAATTTCGGTGCATCAGTTACCGCGAAAGATCTTTGCTGCGGCAACTTTCACCATACACACATTCATCGAATGGTGGAACGGTTTGTTTGTGAACAGAGGCAGAAGTCACAGAGTTTTAGAACCTAGTATCTATGCCAACTACGACTCCGTAAACTCGGACAATAATGTCTAGACAGTTGATTCTAGCTACAGCTACGTCTTATCCAGATTCTCCTTCTCTTATAGTGTAACTATCGTAACACAGTTTTCGATTCACCAGTCATCATCTTCTTCATCATCACTTCTCGTTGCTTGCTGTCGAGCTTTGAGAGCTTCAGCAAGACCACCAGCCAGCTTGTTGTTCGCCTGAGACTTCTGCTTCAGTGCTTCAGCTAGCCCACTACCAAGGTTTGCACTGGAGGACGAGGCAGAATTGTCACCACTCTGGAACCCGGCAGGCTTTGGCTTTGGCTTTGGTGGGGCTGGTGGCGGCTTCTTTTTTGGCTTAACCGCTGCTGCCTGTTCAATCTCCTGAACAAATGCAGCAGGAGCCCATCCCTGCTTGGAACTTCCCTGATGCCGCGCAAGCCACCATCCATTATTTTCCTTCTGGACAATAATAATGACCTCGTCGGCACGAATGGACAATTGAGCGTCGGACTCGGCATTGAAGTCATACAGAACCTTTGCCATAGGTTCCGCGGGAACTTCCGGCTCAAGGGAGGGTTCTGGTTGTGCAGGTGGTGGAGGTGGAGGCGGCGCTCGAGACTGTCGCTTTTGAGCCGTAGGAGTGGGATCAAAGGACTGTCGTGGCGAGGTTTGGTTATGCTGCTGCATAGCAGCAGATGCTGCAGCTGCGGCTGCTGGAAACGCAGTAGCATCTCGCGTTTGCTCCTCATAGTTATGCTGCAAACGTTGGTCAGGGATATATGAATTTTGCGCAATTCTACCAGAGGGGAGTGGCTGAGGCTGTGGTGCAGCCGGAGGGACTCTTCGCACAGGTTGCTGCTGCTGTCGAGGAGCCGGGCGTGTGGTCTGCGCCTTTCCAGGCCTTGGTTTGGGTTTCGGAACAGGCTCTGATACAGAGTTAGCGGGCTCACCAGGTGGTACATGGATTATACCACTCTTATACACGTCATCCTTGACAATAGTACTGTCCTTTTGAACCTTGACGGTAGTAGGCTTTGTCGGCTTCTTGCAGTACTGAATTCCTGCTTCAATCTGCACCGGGGCTCCAATCCATGTAGCCAGCTCAGTCTTAAAGTGGCACCACATCAGAGGATCTGGTTCCGAGGAGGAACCTATAGCAAACGCAAACCAATCATCTCTCAAGTTGGACATGTTGATCTGGCGGATGGACGAAACCGGAATAGCTCTTTCGATTGTATAGCCGAGCTGGTTATTCACCACTGTCTCATGAACAATATAGAACTTAGAGGAGGTCAAAATGAACACACGATCCAATCGCTGACTTGATCTTCCAAATTTAGCATGTAGTATCTGGCCCCTGCAAGAGAACCTGACCTTATCAGTTAAACCAATGCTCTTAGCCAAGAAACCTCCAGCCGATGACGGGTTATTGCAATCCAAGTAGTCTCCCCAGAACCGTCGATATCCGAGCAAACTGAACCTCCTTCGTTCCTTTCGCCCAGCCAGGATTGCGTGGCCCTTATCTCGGAACTCAGTGTACTTCTTGGCGTTCTTGCTTTCCCTCCAGAATCGCTGGATCTTGGTGGCCATATCGGCCTTATACTTCATATATCGCCTCCAGGCACGCTGAATTCGAGCCGCCATGTTGTGCCAGTACATATCTCTCATGTGCTCCAAAGCGAAGAGGGTTTCCGGGGTCTTAATGAAGACCTTGGTGACACCCATCTGGAACTCAGTATCGGGGACACTAGAGTCTCGCAGGATCTGCGCCACTGCCGTCTTTGGATCACCATGCCAGGTGTACTCACCAGCGTACGAAGTCTTCCCAGAGAGCAGGTAGAATCGCTCCGTGAACTTCTCGAAAGTAGTTCTGTAGGCGAAACCGGCTCGTCGGATACGGACGTTTTCTTGGAGCCCAAGATACTTGACCTGGTGGAGAACTGCCTTGACGTCATATTCAGAGGCAGATCGGTTCTGGTTTGGCTTAATAGTTCGAATATAAGATGGCTCAGCCTGAGACAATGTGTGCATCAGTGCATTTGCAGACTGCCTGATCTTGTCACTAGCAGTTGGCGGGCGTCGTCGGTTATCAGTATCCACCTGCTGTGGGAACAGGGTGTGCAAGAAGCCATTAGTGGACTTGCTTAGCAAGATCAAGAGGTCCTTCTGAAGCTGATCCTTGTTCTTATCGGTCATGCCATCAATATCGTAAGTCACATCACCGGCGTAGTGCTTGATAATGAACTTGGACTGTCGCTGCTCGAAATGAGGGTTGCTGCTCATGAACCCAAGCTTCATAGCAAAGTTCTGGTCTGCAGCGCTGGAATCGGCATGGGCCGTAGCGACAGCGTCGTTCAACGCAGTGAAAATACCAGTTCGCTTATCCTCAATCAAGTCGCACACCACCTTATTGTTGAAGTACTTAATCGGCGTCCATTGAATCTGTTCTCGCACGTACTCCTCCTGCTCCGTCTTGAGGGTCAACTCGATAAAGATCTGCTGCAACTTTTCATTTACATAGTTGATGCAAATCTGCTCAAAGTTGTTATTGTCAAAGATCTCAAACCCGTAAATATCGAGAATACCAATAGTCTTCTCAGCTGCACCAGTGGATCGCAGAGACTGATTGACTCGCTCGACAATCCAGTCAAACAGATTGTTATAGATACCTTTTGCCAGGGCGTCTCGCACGGCTCGGGCCTGTACAACGTTCAGCGGACTCTCATAGATAGAGCCCCGCCGCCCGCCTCGCGACGTCTCTACGATTCGCAAGGTAAGCGCACGCTCAATTGCCTCCGCGTCGACACTCAGGAGATACGCAACAAAATTGGGGACCGACTCGTCCCGAATCTTCGCATTACCCTCGTCGTTCTCGACAAAGTCTACGTTGCCAATCCAGAGAATGGCAGCCAACAGCCGTAAGATCTCGTCCTGCTCGTGCTTGCCGAGCCCGATGATCTCCATCGCCTTAAGGGTCTGCTGGAAATCGCTCATGTCGTCGATACTGTTGACAGTTGTGCATCGACTTTTCGAGGTGTAAATATACGTCTCCGGTGTCTGGATGCCGAAGCTCTGTCGCTGCTCGTCAGTGGCGCCCTTGGTGAACTGGTAAAAGATGTGGAAGTTTCGCTCATTCTGAATCTGTCCCACGACTCGACCCTTTTCCAGCAAGTAATTGGTGATGTTTGCTCCTACTGGTTCGCCCTGGCGGTTGAATAGGATTTCCAGATACTTGCCGTGACGCGACGAATTGTCGTTTCTAAGCGTCTTGGCACAACCAAAGGATTCCAGCAGTGGGTTTGTCGCCAGGACCATATCCTTGATCTTCTGAATGTCGCTAGACGACTCGCCAGAGACGGACGCAATGTACTGCATGATGCGCTTGGCCGCCTCAGTCTTACCGGCACCAGACTCACCGGAAATGATGACGCACTGGTTCTCGTGGTACGACTTCATCTTATAATACATGGACTCGGCAATCGCAAACACATGTGGGGCGACCTGATATCAAAGTTAGTCGAAAACCCGTAAACTACCAGCCAGTCAAAACCAACGTACCTCCAGTCGATTCTTCCCCCGATAGGACTGCACAACCTCCTCAGTGTATATGCCCAAATCTCTAAACGGATTCACCGAAATCAGCTACCAATAGGACCCTCTGGTTAGTCATCGCTTAACGGAACACTCTCGGAATAAAACGTACCACATGACCGATATACGTCTGCAAGTTAGTTAGCAAAGATCCAATTTGACAGCCGCTGCTTCTCGGTACTTACGTAGATAATACCATTCTCGAATCGTTTCTTGAGATTGTCGTTGATAGCTTCGTCAGAGACCTTGGAGAGAAGAGTCAAATCTGACACTCCGACTTCCTTCTTCTTTGCAACCTCGAATGTCGCCTTCTTGATACCGCCAGCGCCCCGCTTTGGCGGAGCCTGTTTCGTGCCGGCAGCTTTTCGTCCAGCTCGCTTTGTGATACCCATGGGGATCTGACTTACTCTCTACCACTTTGGAGTGGTTAGGCGGACAACGAGGCTTTTATTAAGGGGAGGTGGCCAATTGGCAGGGCTGGTCCCGCACCGCCCGCACACCGCGCTCTGAGACACGGCAGCCGTGGGCCGTGCGGCTGAGAGAGGCTGTGAACGATTCCGATATTCCGGCTGTGCGACGTATGGCCTTGCCGACGGCTATGGAGATCTTGCTGGTATATAATGCACGTAATATCGGCACTTCTACGGATACCTGTTTCTATTGCGAATATACAAAGTATCAGTGGCATCCTTAGTGGTACGGACTGTGTACGATATATTTTTAATGATCTACCGGAGTAGCTATGTAGAATTTTATTCCTCTACTGGAAAGGAATTGATGAGAACTCATGACACATTAAGTGAACTGTGAACAAGATCTAAATACCGAATGGCACCTCCATTGCTTCAATTTAGACCGACAATTTTTTGAATCATTATTATACGAATAATCATACGCTACCGTTGTGCGAGCAATACCACTACGAGCTTCCCATACAATACGCTGAGGTACATTTGAGGTGTTCCCATAAACTTTATGACTAGTGATGAATAGTAAACAATAAATTATCATTATAAAATTATAATAACCAACAGTAAAACATTAAAAATTACAATCCGCCAATCTGATCGTCATTATCATCAGGCTTACTTCCCGAGCCAGAATGGTGTTCCTCTCTGAACCTGTCGATATTTGGCTGGATCCTGTCATGATATATCTCCTGAGCCTGGTCAATCCAGCCCTTGGAACTAGAAGCCGGCTTTCCTTCACCGGTTGCATCCGACTGAGAGGAGGAGTGGCTCTGTCGATACTTCTCAATGTTAGGCTGGACCTTGCTGTGGTAAATATCCTCCGCTTGTTGGATATAGCTCTTCTGGCCCTGCGCGCCAGTGGCGCCAGTGGTGCTAGACTTGCCCTGCTCGGAAGAGGAGGACTTTTGACCCAGCTGACCCATGCGCTCAACGTTTGGCTCAATCTTCTCGCGGTACATCTCCTCAGCCCGCTGCACGAAGCCCTTGTTCTGGCCACTACCAGTAGAGGAAGTCTGGCCTGACTTGCCGTAAAGCTGTGGCTCAATTGACTGGTGATAGGTCTGCTCCGCATGGTTTCGAAGGCTCTGGCCCTGTCGAGACAACTTGTCCATCCAGCCCTCCTCCTGACTACCTGAAGTTTGAGATGAGGCAACTGCGGCACCAGCACCAGCCAATCCAGCACCAGTCAGTCCCGCACTCATTCCTTCAGTCTGTGTCGAATGGCTAGAGTGCAACATGCCCTGTTGGCTGTCAGACTTGAGGCCACAGGACGGCACATCCCCAGACTGTTTACCAGAAGACTGGCTCGACAGCATATCCTCAGGTCGCTTACCATAAGATTGGCTGGATAGAATATCCTCAGACTGCTGCCCACCATACGATGGCAGTCCCTCGGACTGCAAACCGCGGGACTTGCTGGATAGCATGTCTTCAGACTGCTTACTAGAGAGACCGGATGACAAGCCCTCAGACTGCAAACTGCGGGACTTGCTGGATAACATGTCTTCAGACTGCTTACCAGAGAAACCGGATGACAAGCCCTTAGATTGCATACCCTGGGACTTACTGGATGACAGGTCTTCAGACTGCATACCAGAGAGACTGGATGACAAGCCCTCAGTTTGCATGCCTTGGGACTTGATCGACGGGGAGGACATCTGGTCGCCGAGGCTCTTCGCTTCCATTGGAGACACTGACGACAGATCCTTCTCCTGACGGCCCAAGTCCTTCTTCATACCGCCCCTCAAGTCTTTCTCAAGCTCCTTCAAGTCGGAATCCTTTTCAGATTGGGTACTCTGAGGAATATGGTTCTGGGGAATACTCATATCGTAACCCTGAAGTCGATTCTCCATATCCTCCTTGCTGTCAGCATTTGTCGTGGAATACTTCATCTGAGCCGCGTTAATCTGCGTGCCATCATCGTCCAAGCCCGAGGAGGTCTGAGTTCCATGGCTAGCACTGCGCATGCTGCTGTCAACGTTTCGCTCGTTGATATTCCTCGACATGATCCTCTGAGAAGCAATCTGGGGGCCAAACATATCCTTGTCTTTCATCTCCCGATCCATTCTCTCTCGCGCTGTGTGTTCATAGTCCTGCTTCTGCTTACTCTGGGTCTGCGGCATCCCCTGAGGGGCAAATTGTTGATTGCCACCAGAACTATCCAGTGAGGAAGTGAACTTCTGCTCGTCTCGCCGGAGCTGATCTTTGTTCAATCCCTGACTTTGCGGAGACTCCACATTCTGACCAAGGCCCTGAGTGCCAAGTGCTCGATCCAACTTCTCCTGCTGGCCAATTCCCATGGAGTAGCCTTTTGACATTGAGTCATCCTTTGGCATAGACTGATCCTGCTCCATCGACCTGTCCTTTTCCTTCTTCTCCATATTGCTAGCAGCAGAGGCACTAATTGCGCCTAGGCCGGCGCCAGCGGCAGCTCCAATAGCAGCACTATTGCTCGAGCTCTTGCTGTAACCGTACCCAGGTTGAGTAGTCTGGGGAGCCTGCATGTCAGAAGAGCGCTGGTCACTCTTGTCACTCTGCGTCTTCTTCAAGGTGGGCTTGATATTGCTCGAGTAGATATCTTGCGCCTTGTCCTTCAAACCTTGGACGCCGGATAGTCCCTGAGACGAGTCATCATCTTTCTCGTCCTTCACGAGCTGCTGTGCCCTCTCTCTCAGCTGCTGTCCCTCCTCGTCATCGATGATCATACTACGAGTTCGCTGCCGTTGAGCAACTGGAGTGGACTTTGGCGATAGCTTTCCTCCCTGGGTGCTCTCCGTCGTGCCTTCGGGAGTAGTGGACTCGACAGCGTGGTCAGCAGACTTGGGCTTGTCCAATCCGTATCGCGCATACTTGGAGTATCCGTCCTTCTCGGAGATGTCTTGCTCCTTTCGATCGCCAGGGGAGGCATATCCAGAGTGTCGCGAAATGATATTGCTTATAGTATTGGACTGAAGAGACTGGCTCATGTCGCTGTGGCGATTGTGGCCCGTTGGCTCCGGGGCTGCCTGCTTCGAGCCTCGTCTGTAGGAAGGCGATTTCGGTGGAGACATACCAGAGCCCTGCATTGCCTGGTGCTTCAGCTTGTCAGACTTGATGTCGACTCCAGCGGCGCCAGTCGCACCCGCGGCAGCCATTCCGCCGCCAATCTCCTGCTGGCGCTTCTTCTCGGCATCTGACGAGGAGGAAGAGGAAGAGGAAGAAGCGTCCTTTAAGTCCTTGCCCCCTTTCGTGGCAGCGGCCTGCTTTGCGGCCAATTCGGCCTCCGTGCCAACTGCCGCACCACCTGCGGCGGCGGCGGCAGTGCCGGCACCAAGCTTGTCGCTTTCATCAGAGTGACTCTTATTCTTGTTCCTCTTAAAGACACCAAATACGTGCTTGAGCTCCTCCTTGAAACTGCTCTTTCGCCGTTGCTTAGTTTGAGCACTAGAACCTTCGCCCGTATCCAAGTGGTCGCCTTGCGACTCCAATTTCGCGGGAGCAGGGAGGTTTCCCGTCACGCCTATTCCAGCCTGCTGCCCTTCCTGAGCCTTTGCACCGCCTAATGGCGCTTCCATCTTGCTCTGACCCAAATTTCCAGCCGGCAAATTCGTTTGTCGCATTTCCTGGCCGGTACCAACGGTCGCCGAGAGATTCTGATCCATTCTGCCACCAGAAGACAAATTCTGGTCCATCCCTCGGCCAGAAGACAAATTCTGGTCCTTCCTAGTGCCAGCAGACAAGTTCTGGTCGAGTCGGCCGCCAGGCGACATATTCTGGTCCGTTGGGCCTCCACCATACAGATTCTGGTCAAATCGGCCACCCGACGACAAATTCTGATCCATTCGATCTCCAGAGGATAATTTCTGGCGCGGCTTGTAGTCGGTCGAAGACGGGTACTGCTGCTCAACCTCCATAAGATTGCCGCCCATGAGCTGCTCGTGCTGCCTCATCTCTTGGGCGATGCCAGTAGTCAAGCCTGCTCCGCTCAATTGAGTGTCCTTGGCCCTTGCATCTGCATGATGAGCCAAATCGCTCATCTGCTGCGGCTGAGTAGTAGAGTAGCTCTTGTCGAGGTCAGTCGGGCCCATCTTATTGCCGCCCAATTGTGTTGGATCAACTTGCTCTCGCATAGCTCGCTGGTAGTCCGCTGGTTGGTTATAGGTATCCCGCACGTGCTGAGGTATGTCTGGGTTGTCGGTCATATCGACAGAGGTTTGCTTCGGCCGGTGTCCAGACGTGGTATAGTGGGAGTCCCCCACAGTGGTCGTAGTGAGAGGTTGCTGCTGTTGCTGCTGCAATGCCGGGTCCTGTTCAAACGAGCCAGGGATACGCGTGCTGCCAGAGGTTCGCGGCTTGGTCCCTTCGAGCTCGGACTTGTCGTACTGATACTGCTTATTCTCCATCTCTGGGTCGTTGGAGTGGGACCCAAAAAAGGTCTCCGTGACCTTTCCAACGAGATTCGACATGGTGAATTGCAATTGCTGGTTGATTGGAAAGAACCTTCAACTCTAGACAAGGAATGACTTACACTTATATAGTGGGCCCCTAAAAACCTTAGCAAATCACTATCGTGCACCCTCCCCCACTCAATTGTGACTAGGCGAGCGAAACCGAGGGCTCATTTGGGTTGCCAGGCAGAAGCTCTATTATGTTGATCCCATGAAATATGTCTTAATCGACACGGAGGAAGGATAGTAGAACTGTTCTTTGTTGAACGTACAAGCAGGCATTGCCAGTAAAACAGAACGCCGAGTTACTCCTACCCCCCGTTCACGGGCTGGCTGTCTCACAGTCGCACCCTTAATGTCTACCAATTTCAGGTGATCTGGTGCCGCCTGCTACTACGTACTTCGTATATGGCTGCCATACTACACTCCAGTACACTAGTTCCGGTATTAATAGGTAGTAACAGTTAACTCCAGTGGCAGTGTAGTGACGTACACACGCCTGCTGCCAGAGGGCACGCTATAGCAATGTCGGCATTGGTACGGAAGCTCAGATATGCCCTCCTTGTTTCGGGATTTGCATGAAAAAATACACCGAGGACGCTGGTTTTCGAATAAATATTTGATGAAGATATGCTGTAGTAGTACTATTTACAAGAGAGCTATCGCTCTAGCCGGATTGTTCGTTGCGTCATCATATTTACATCTAGTTTGAATCCCGCTTATTTGGCAGCAGCTCGCTCTTTTTCAAGTTTTTCGATTTTCTCGTCAACGTACTTGAGACGTTCCTGCTCAAACACTTCTTTGCTTCCCCAGTATGCCACACAGTCGATCATGGCCTTCTTTTCTTCCGAGCATTTAAACGAGAAGAGTAACTGGTGCCGCTGGCTGCACTGCGCAAACGCCTCGAACAGGTCCTTGCATTTTTCGTTTGATTGCTCCTGACATCGCTTACGGACCTCTTTCTCCTCGTAAGGCGCCAGCATCCATGCTGGCACGGTATGGTGCGTCTGCTGGCTCATATTTCCCGAGTGTTTTATTTGTTGCTCTGTGTATAAAATAGGTCTCTTGTTTGCCTCTTGATAATCGGTAAGGTGTTTTTCCGAGTACTTTATAAGTGGGGAGATGTAGAAAGTGTTCCAAAATTTTAGGGAGGTTGGTGGCTCCGAACAAGAGAACGGATGTCTTGTCGGGTTAGGCTATTGTCTAATAGAATAGCGGACATCATAAATTGATTGTATATGAAATTCGTATCTACTATGGGGGCATGGTAAGCTTAACAGCAATCTTTAATATGAGAAAATGGAATGATGGAGATTGGAGATGTGCAATACGTCTGCGTTCAACGAGTCTGGTAACGATGGTCATCTGACGAATATCGGAGTGCAACTGTTACCGAAGTAGCTCACAGTTACATGTTCATTTCGACCCCAAGGAGCGGTAGAAGGCGGGGAAACTATGGGTATATGAGCGATGCGTTGTGAGCTTGGAACGCATAGGTTTCCAGCTGGCCGGCGTAGCTTTGTACGGTAATTTAATTTACCGGTGGTATTGTACTTTTTAGCACACGTTCGGTATGTAACGGCTATGCCGGACTTCATCGTTATCTCAGTATAGTGCCGGGTAAAACAACTCCCCCCCCCCCCAATATCTCGATGAAGTTCGCCTTCAGTGACATATAGCACCAATCCGACCACGAACAGTGATTTATGGCATTGGCTTGATTGCTCTTGAAGAATCAGCTAGTTCTCTGAGTTCCCAATAAGTTCCCTTCCTCCCTAGCTCGGTTGGACGAAACGGGGCGAGGGACCTTATATGGCTAGTTCGTACTACAGTAGTAGTCAAATCAGTAAAAGCTCCTTAATTTGATGCTATTGATGCGCTCACGTGTATATTCAGAAAAGGAGGCGAATGAGAAAGCCTTTTACGTAGCTGGTTCACTCGAAACGAAGTTGGCTCTGAAGTAGAGATCACAAAACACCGAAACCGTGTGAGAGTCAGTAGATGCGCTGGTAATAAACGGCGCATCCTGCATGCGTCAATATGCAGTTTCTCTCAATAGCACGCGATAAAGGTGTTCCGTTCAGAGCACTCTTGACTCCATACAATTCTACACGACTAAAGAGAACCTTGATATTAAACTTATTCGTACTGGCTGACTTATTCAGCGCATAACTCATCTCTGTATTCAATGCTTCAGTACACGATGCAGTGGGCTACCAAAGACTCCGGAGTTCATCTGCTAACACGAAACGATAGTCTGCGACAAAAAATCAAATAATACAGGTACATAGCTATTATTTTACCATTAAACCCAGTAATTATTTATCCAGAGCGAGTGCAAAACACAACATTATCTGCCAAAACCAACGCTCGACAAACGGCGCTGGGTATATCTATTACACAGTGCATCAGCTCATAATTGGTTGCTCCATAATATAATTCATTTCAATAGCCGCCCACCAGAAGTGAAGCATACAAATAACGTATTTGCTTGTGACACCAGGTAACATCATAAAAACTAGCAACGAGCAATTAGCACTACCCCTGAACGCACGGCTGAAGCATGTAATTATTACCGGTTTATCAGCCCGAATATATGGCTTACAAAACACGGCCACAACCCTGTACAGAGAAATAACTGGTAAAGAGGAAAAAAATATAATAAATCCGCTTGCAGCCAGAAGCTATCTGTAATATTTTATCAGCCTATACAATACAAGCTGCATATGGTCTATAGCTAGTGGTGAAATTTCATAGTGATATGGCGCGCGCAGAAAATAACAAATAAAACGCGACAACCGGACTGCCGTGCTAATAATCTTTATGGAGCTAGTAAAATGGCGGATGACAGGGAACAAGTAACATTTGTCGAGCTATTACGGTCGACGATTAACAATTTTGAAATTGAAGAGGACTTGCAAACCTTTGATCGAATCGATGTGAACTTGAAGCGGCTGCGGGAGAAGCGCGACCTCAAACTTGAAGAGACCCGTGCTGTGCTCAAGAATCTGTCGCGACAGGCAGATCTAGCCAGAGCTTCTGCAGAGTCATCGCAGAACACGCAGCTCCAGAAACAGGCGGCCGAAGACGCTATGAAGCTGGAGCGGGAGAAGTTTGCCCTTGCCAAGAATATCAACGACCTCGAATCAAGCTATGCCTCGAATCTGGCCATTCTAGAGAAGTTGAAGGACGAACTGGAGCAGCTGAATAGCGAGGACACGGTTGAATCAGCAGGGGTTTACGTGGAGGACGCTACAGTACTGCGGCTTAAGCTTTATCGGTCTCTAGGAATAAGCTTTGACGGAGAGAGCGTTGAGAATCCCACCAAGGCTCTGATCCAGTCAACGTCAACGAATAACGTCCACGTGTTCCCTCTGGATAAGAACTACAGCGAGCAGTTCGTTGCCAACTTCCTGTGGGAAAAGCTTTAACGATGAATGGCAAACTGCAGCTCGTCGGGTCTAAATGGATGCACACGAAAGATCCATACTGAAAAGTCGAACAATCTCACTCCAAAGAAAGAGCGAACACGTTTTTTTCGACTAAATTGGTTGATTGAATTGGAGGGAGACTAAATTGAAGAGTCGACTAAATTGGAGTGTCGATAACTAGAGAGTCGAATAACTTGGAGGGCGATTAAAGTGGGGGGTCGACCTGCTCGAGAACGCTCTCAATGATTAATTCCTGGTCCCACTGCTTCATCCACTTTGCAATGAGCTGGACATCGCCTCCATACTGCAAAGTTGGCTCGTCGTAAGGGTCGCACATTTCAATCTTAAGCGGGAATATCTTACGTGCAGCAATGGACACAAGAGTCGGCGTCGCAAATTCGTAATTGTGGAGGACACAAAGACACCGCACGAGGAGATCAAAGTCTCGGCACGCCTTGGTGGACACTCCACGACGGACAAGCCTGTGGGTCCGCAGAAAGATGACAATGTCCTGCATATACCGCCTGACATCGGCTACAATGGTAACTTTGCGCGCTTGACTGCGCAGCCATACGAGGTAGTCTGGGGAGATGAGCTCGTTCTTCTGCGGAGTCGGAATGGTCGACGTCTCATTCTCCAATTCATAATGGTACCACAGGAACAACAGCTCCTTCTACAATTCAGCCATGGTTAGTATAACGGATAGTAAAGAAAAAATGGACTTACCAAATGGGATAAAAAGCTCCCGCTTTCTTCGCGCCGAGTAGAAACAACTGCAGCCATGATAAACAATTCTGGGACCTCGTAGATGTGCGAGTCAATGACAATGCGTCCTTTGGACAACGAGTCTACAAGCTGTGCCTGGACATACCGGCTCGTGAGATCGAGGTGCGACAAGATGATGAATGACGGGATGGCACCGTTCCCTTGCTTCACCAGGGCCTCCGATAGCGTGCGCCACGAGGTTTCCGCAGAGCAGTCGTACGTGAATGGCTCCACGCCAAAGATACTCAGCGCGATATAACCTAGGCACTGCTGGAGGTGCCGGCAGTGCTTAGACGAGATGACTACGCTTTGGGCGGTTGCCATAGCAATGGCTATTGCGGCCAGGAGGTTTTCATTTATAGCGACCTGGCCGCTCTGGACCGTTTCACAAAACTCCTCAAAGGATATCATTCCATCTCTCGAGCTCGTATCCCTTAGTTTATTTCAATATTTTGGTGTAGTGGACGCTTTTTGGTTTTTGGTGTGGAGGAGGACACTGGCCGGAGGTTGAGTAGGGGTGCATTGCGCGGGTGAAATTTTTATCTTATCAAGATAAATCCACCCACGGACCGAATCAATAATGGGCATCCGGAAGCACGATATTGCCAAGAAGCAGCATAGGGAGCGATCCCAGCCGCTAGAGCGAAGGAGATATGGTCTCCTCGAGAAGAAGAAGGATTACAAACTTCGATCGCAGGACTATCATCAGAAGGAGGCCCGGATCAAGCTGCTGAGACGCAAGGCCAACGAGCGGAATCCAGACGAGTTCCACCATGGCATGCTGTCGAGGAAGACCAATGAAAAGGGTATTTTAGTAGCAGAGAGAGGAAACGAGGTGCTGAGTAATGACGCGGCCAAACTTTTAAAGACGCAGGACTTCGGGTACGTCAAAACCCTGTCCAGCGTAGAGGCCAAGAAAATTGAGAAGCTCGAGGCCGATGTGCTATTCGAAGGCGAGGGCAAGCATACTGTGTTTGTTGATGACGAGGACTCTGCCAAGTCCTTTTCGGCACTAAAGTACTTCGACACTGATGCATCTATGCTTTACAGAAGAGACAACCGGCTGCGCAAGTCACAAATGGATGACCTGCCTAATGGGCCGACCAAGACTACGGCCAGGAAGAACGAGAAACAAAAGCTGGCGAAGTTGAAGGAACTGGAACAGCGTATGAATCGACAGGCTGAGCTGCGCAAGGTGCAGCAAGAGATGGATCTGCAACGGGAGCTTATGAAGAAGGGTCCTAAGAAGAAGATGGTTGATAGGGAGGGCAATGTCACATGGAAGTGGAAGAATGTGCGAAAGAAATAACTCATACTTAACGAGTGCCTTTCATATGATTCGATAGACATGCTGGAAAATAACGGCACAGGGAGATATTGGGTACCCAATATACTCTATATATATATGGTAATGCATAATGACTTGACATGTTAAATTGTAATATTCTTGCATATTGTGGAAGTTCCAACAATATCTATTTCGGCATAATGGGTTTAGATTGTCCTAATACCACTCTACAAGAAAGGCCTCTGTGAATTGAATTTTCATCCTTGTAAAACTACTGCCTTCTACTTGAACTCCTCTATGCAACCTTCATTGTTGAAGAAGATTTAAATTGCCAGATCTTTTACCTCTGCAGGTTTCGGCAGTTAATACTGCGCACTAGAGATTCTCTTCCGTCCCTTGACCAAAACATTAACTAGAACGCATAACGGTTAAACGAATATTCAAAGCATGAATCATGAATTAATATGTACAGGAAATGCCCAAGGCAAAATGCATAGTTTAGAAACCACGAGGGAAGGTTCGGTTCGTGAGCCGGGTCCACTTTGGCTCTCGGTGAGCGCCCTTTCGGTAGGTCTTTGACTTTCTGCTGAAAATTGTGTACTTGTCCTTGGCTGGCATCTCCGCCTCGGTTGGAACGTGTCGCAAAAACTTGTCCACGGTAGAGCAGCTCTGGCCAGACTGCTTGAGCCCAGCAAACAGTCGTGCAACGTTTCTGTCGACGATCTTCAGTCGCAGACGCTGTCGCGCCTTCTGGTGTCGAGACATGACGGCCGGTACCTTCCACAGAAGGCCACCCAGTCGCGGCAGAGTCGCCTTAAATGGACCAAATCCAATCATCTTCTATTTGATCTTGGTTAGATATGCGGTTGTGAAATTTTCGACCCAAGTTGATCGGGACGTTTAGCCGACTTAACGTTATTTAACCGCGAAATATTTCTGCGCAGCGGCCTCCGAGCCGCACCAATGTGTTACCCGTATTTTCTCTGAATTCGGTACAGGCAGGGAAGCAACACGAAGTAGGCAATAATTCGAGGGGTCATAGGTGCCCACTGTCTGTAAATGCGAGCAGGATATCGCCTAGGTATCCATATATCAGTACAAGCAATGAATGGTACCGAGGGATACGCAGGGCGCAAGTGCGGGCGCGCACACTGCATCACTCGCCTGTCGGTTGAAGGTGTTGCTGCAGAGGAGGGGACCGAAATAGTCCTACTATCGCAGGCTACAGGGCGGATCAGACGCGCAAAAGTTGCACTGCCATTCTCCCCAGCATTCAACTGATGACATATACCTGAGGTTAATTTATTTAAGTATTATGGACTTGCGGAGGCTATTTTTAATGGCGGTCTTGGCTGCAGGAGCCATGCTGCTAGCCGTGACAGTCTACATATTCCACGATCGGCCAGAAGTGCGCGCCCATTTGGAGAGCCTTAAAGGACTGATCGCGACGAGCGATGACAGGCGCGATGATATCCCCGGCATTGTGTATGCTGGCAATGGGACAAAGATAGTGAATTTGTCCCATGTCGGTCACAAGGTGGACCTGTCTCCTGAGCAGAACCCGCTCTTTAGCGAAGTCGGCGAGCCTGAAGGGACACTAAGGCGACCCGGCGAAGCAGGCCAGGTCCCAGCCGCGCTGATTTCACTAGTGCGGAACAGGGAACTGAAAGATCTCGTTGGGTCAATCACCCAGCTGGAAGGCGTGTTCAACGACAAGTTCAACTACCCGTGGATCTTCTTCAACGACGAGGAGTTCACGGACGAGTTCAAGGAGAAGGTGAAGAAGGCGACCTCGTCAAATTGCACGTTTGTCAAGATAGACTCCGAGGACTGGGAGGAGCCAGAGTGGATTGATCGCGAGAAGGCGCGCCTGGCGGGTGTCCACCTCAAGGAGGTCGAGCATGTCCAACACGGAGACGAGGCATCCTACCACCGAATGTGCCGGTGGAACTCCGGCAAGTTTTATGAGCATCCAGTACTGGATGGGTACAAGTACTACTGGCGCGTAGAGCCCAAGACGAACTATTATTGCACCATTGACTACGACGTTTTTGCATACATGGACGCTAACGACAAGGACTACGGGTTCGTCATTAATATCTACGATTCACCTCAGTCGGTAAGGTCGTTGTGGAACGCCACTGAAGCGTTCCTCAAGCTGCATCCGGACTACATCCATCCTAACAATGCCCTGCAATGGCTTATCAACAGCAAAAACAGGGACCGTAATCAAGTTGCCGGATACTCGACCTGCCACTTCTGGAGCAACTTTGAAATTGGCAGGCTCGATTTCTTCCGGTCGCAGGCGTACCGGGACTACTTTGAGTACCTGGATCGTGATGGCGGGTTCTTTTATGAGCGGTGGGGCGACGCGCCTGTGCACTCTGTGGCACTTGGTCTCATGGCCGACAAGTCGCGTATCCACTGGTTCAGGGACATTGGATACTTCCACGGACCTTACTACAACTGCCCAAAGTCCAGCCAGTGCAGCGGATGCCAGCCCGGTCTCTTTTCCGAAAGCCAGGGTATTCGAAAAGAGAATTGCATCAGCGAGTGGTTCAAAGTCGCCGGAACTGGATAAAAATTTCATAGACGTTATTTTTTTAGAACATCTGCTATAGACCTAAATACTGCTTCAATTGTCTCTTGAGGGCCAGCTCCCAAACCCCCGTAGTTCCACTTCGTGGTCAATTGATGGCTACAATAATCTCCGCGAAGCGGAGCCTCAGGGGGGGATTGGTCCCCCCATTGCTACTATGAGAGAATGAGCCCTCCCGTGGTTCAATTTTCTCGCCCCAAACACCCATAGCTCCGCTTCGTGGAGGGTGAACTACAATAATCTCCGCTAAGCGGAGCCCCAGGGGGGTTTGGGGGGAGGGGGCTGCTAGGTGCGAAAGCTACTGTAGGAGCGAATGCGCCGGAGGATCTGATCTCCCAGGGGGCGTTGGAGGGTTGAACGGCTGTGCAAGGGGTGGTGTCACTGCCACGATTGAGAGGCCACACGACAACCTGATAGAGAACGGATATAGAGAAGATGACGTTTGAATTGAAGTCAACGTGGGCCAGCCAGCCGTCCACCACGCGGGGCGTGTCTGTGCATCTATCATATGACAAGAAGTCGGACCGAATTGCGTACGCTTCGAACCGAAGCATCATTGTGCGAAGTGTCGCCGACCCGGCCAAGGCGGTCCAGTATAAGAACCACACCGCTGCTACGACCGTGGCCAAGTTCTCGCCCTCGGGGTTCTACGTAGCCAGCGGCGATGAGAACGGCAACGTCAAGATCTGGGACTGCGTCGGTGAGGACATGGTGACCAAGGGCGAGTACCAGGTCATCTCGGGGCGCATCAACGACCTTGCATGGGACGCCGACAGCCAGCGTATCATCGCCGTGGGCAATGGCAAGGAGCGGTTCGGACACTGCTTCACGTGGGACTCCGGGAACACTGTGGGCGAGATCTCGGGCCACACGGAGGTCGTCAACGCCGTCGCCATCCGGCCGGTGCGGCCGTACAAGGCGGTGACGGTGGCTGACGACAGCAGCCTGGTGTTCTACAACGGCCCGCCGTTCAAGTTCGGGTTCGCGTCGCGGGGGAACCACTCGAGCTTCGTCCAGGACGTGCAGTTCTCGCCCGACGGCCAGTACATCGTATCCGTTGGGTCCGACAAGAAGGTTTACCTATACGAGGGCAAGACAGGCGAATCGCCTGTTTCCGTGGCATGCGACCATACGGGCAGCATCTTCGCTGTGGCATGGTCGCCAGACTCGTCGAAATTCGCAACGGCGTCGGCAGACGGGTCGGTCAAGCTGTGGGAGATTGCGGGCTCGTCGGCCAAGGTTGTGCACACCTGGCAGCTGGATCGTGTACTGGCGAACCAACAGGTGGGCGTGGTATTCGTAGCAGACGATAGGCTTGTTTCGCTGTCGTACAATGGCAACCTCAACTACCTTTCCGTGGGCAATTCCGCTCCGGATCGGGTTATATATGGGCACCAGAAGAGCGTCACTGGCGTTGCCCAGGTCGGTGGATTGTTGCTCTCGACAGGCGCTGACGGTAGCGTGTACAAGTGGGAGACAGAATCTGGTGTTGCTGAGCCGATAACCGAGGGCAACCCACACACTGGCTATATTGTCGACGTTGTACCATCGGGTTCGAGTCTCTATTCTGCTGGGTGGGATGATACCGTCAAGCGCATCACGGCTTCTGGATTCGAGCAGAGTGCTCCAATTGGCGGTCAACCCAAGGGCATTTCCGCCAACGCGGCTGGAGCTGTAGCCGTGGTCACCGAGTCTGACGTGGTTACGTTCGTCGACATGAAGCGTGCTCAGAAAATCTCTGGAGACGGTTTCACTGGCGCGATTGCCATTAACAGTCAAGGCGTAGTGGCAGCGGGCCAGTCTAGCGGTGGTGCAATGGGTGTGGTTGTATACAGCAAGAGCGGAGAGAAGACCAACGAAATTGTTGGCCTGCGGGCCCAGCCGACCTACTTGGCATTCTCTCCGGACGACAAGTATCTAGCTGTCGGCGATGGCTCGGGCAAGGTGCTGCTGTACGACGCGCATGAGTGGAAGATTGTCACCTCGCGGTGGGCGTTCAACAGCAGCAAGATCACCTCCATCAGCTGGCACAAGGACGCGAACCACGTGGTCGTCGGTTCAATTGACACCAACGTCATTGTATACAGGGTCGACGTCCCCAGTAAGAACATCAAGCAGCTCAACGCCCACCAGGACGGCGTTGCCAGTGTTGCGTGGCTCGACGACTCCACCGTTGTTACCGGCGGCCTCGATGGCGTTGTCAAGCTCTGGCATCTCCAATTGTAACATTAATTTCAATTAACAACCTCCGCGTAGCGGAGCCAAGGGGGTTTTGGTGGCGCTGGCCCCCCAAGTATCCGGCCCTTGAGCTCCCATGGTCTCCGCTCTAAGGATTTAATCCCGTGAATAGTATACTATCAAAGCATACATGGGGGGCCAGCCCTCCAAATCCCCCGTGGCTCCGCTGCGCGGAGGGGTTCAATCCCGTGGATAGTATACTTCCGAAGTGTACTGGCCTCCCCAAACCCTCCGTGGCTCTGCTACGCAGAGGAATTCAATCGAATAGCTAGGATTCTCCGTGAAAGAGAGCTCCAGCTCCCGGGGCTCCGCTTGGTAGAGGAATGCGTTTGACGGCTGATCCAGTACCTCTGTTACGAGTACATTGGTCACGCAGTTGCTACGGAAGTTTGTTACAAATTTGTCATGCGTTGTTGCGGGAGGTGGTCAACGGTTTGTTACGTGTTACGGGAGGTGGTTGGGAGTTTGTAACAGCCTGTTACAAATCACGGGTTCTCCGCGAAGCGAAGCTACGGGGGATTTGGGGTACCGTACTAAAGGAGAGAGTGTGTGTGAAGCATGGGTTCGATAGTATTAGATAGAACTGTCTATATATTTTGAGGCGATCTAAGAGAGCCGCACGGCGGCTCAAAAGGATGCATTTGGCATAAATAAATAAATACAAAGATGGAGGGGGGATTTCTAGAGGCCCATTCCCTCGGTGAGGCGGAAATACTTTCTGTAAAATATCTGGACGTTCTGAATCGTGTTTATGCGGTAGCGCAGGAGATAGCCAAAGGACTCGTCTAGGCTACCCGAGTCAATGGCGCGCACGAGCGAGCCGTGATGCTTGTAGTCGACCTCAAAGGCGAGAAGGAAGAAGAAGGCAAACTCTTCCTGGCTGATGTCGTCGCTCTTGAGCACGTTGCGCAGGGAGGCCTGGCTGGCAAAGAGCGGGGCGTAATTGCGTGGGATGAGCGACGAAAGGTGGTCGCTCATCAGCCCCATGAGGTGGTCGACGATGAACTGGACCACGTCAATCTTGGACTCCATCGCCAGCGCCGTCACGACAAAGTCCTGGACAAGGTCGTTGGCGCGGATGTAGTCATAATGCGTCTCCAGCTGGTTGATGACGTGCACGCTGTTGGTGTGGGGCCCGCCCATGCTCATAATGTAGTGCAGCGCAAAGTCCTCCGAGTACTCAGCGTGGAGCTTGACATGCTCAGCCAGTGCAGTGACACGGGCGATGTGCGACTCGATGGCCGCCGAGTCGATGTCGCTGCTTAGCATAAACGCCTTATCTGGCGCCGACCCGGGCGGCGACACGGGAGGTATTGATGACGAGGACATCTGCTGCGGAATCCTGGTCGGGAGCGACGACGCATAGAAAGACGGTGACGGCAGGTATATGTTCATGCTAGCGGTGTATCTGTAACAAGCTTTTAACAGTTTTCCGAGCAACCCTGCCCTGGCCGGATATATATACGAAAAGCCGTTGTGAGGCCCGGTGATGAGGTTTGCCCTGCTGGCGGTGAAACGTGATTTTGTGGGGAAATGACAGCACGGCTGAGCGGACCGATCTTCGGAATTGGTCCGCGGCTCTGGTAGCTTGCTTACTGCACTTGTCGGGTTGCGATCGAGGAGCCTATACAATGAAATAGGGTCTGGCCACTAGTTCTCGAGGGGCCCCGGACTAGCCTCCTTTTATGTGACGGCGACCTTATCAGCTGTTACGTCGCCTCTGCTTTTTTGGCCCGCCTCGCGCACTCGCCGTGGTGATAAGATAAGAGTGGTAAGTGCTCATCTAACCTTGCGAGGCAACGCAAACGCAAGCGCGGCAAAATCCCCAGCAGAACGTGCCGCAAGGAGGCTGCCTTCATTCTCTTGTCTGGTACGGCAGCTGCGCTTACCTAAATGTAACAAAATGAAAATGTTCCAAACTGTTCTTGCTGATCGATGAGATGCAACTCCGGGGTAGCGCATCGCCATCCCCCAACGTTATTGTGTACACATACGGCGGCTAATGCGGCCGCCCTCCTTGTGTTAGACTTCCCAGACGGGGGTGGTGGCACGGCCCCCCGTGTTGGGGGTCAGCGGGTATTCGTCGCGCCACTGTAATATATTAATATTACGTGTATTGTTATGTATTTTAAAGGGGTAAAGTGACCGGTAAGCTGGCGCTTCCCTGCAGCACTTGACCCCTTGGTCCGGCTGCCGTCAACATGACTTATTAAATTACTGTAATACTACAAATAAGCACTATGTGGTTTAGTACTTTAGGGGCAATTGTCCATCCGGTGGCGCTGTCGGCTGCTTGTTCGTGCTTCTTGTGCTGTTTCTTGTGGGGCCACTTCTTTAGGTGGTGGTCTCTGTGACTAATGCTGTTTCGCTCGGCTAAGAAGAGAAGCTTCGGGCCGTTGTCAATTTTAAGGCCCAAATGCTTCGTTTACCTCGCGCCGTTCCTTGCGCCGCCTCCCCCGTCTAGACCGTGTCTCGCGGTTGCCGACCTCCCTGGTCACGTGCCAGCCCTTGTTTCTATGCCAACTTGTTATGCGTGCCGTTTCGGGCTTTGAGTCCTTCAGCCGTGACAAAGTGCAGCATTTAGTACATGCCGTTCATGTATAATGCCCTCTGGCACGGGAGGCCCTGCATTGCTCAATTGAACTGGGGACACCCCGTAGCTCCGCTTCGCCAGAGAGGCTCGGGCCAAATTTTACTTGGGTCGCTTGCTTGGAGCCGTGAAATGCAGCAACATTGCCCCGGTCGCGCGGCGGCATTTTTGGGTTGAGCCGCACAAGAACTTTCCAAACGAGAGACTTCGGGGCCGAAAGCAAAGCAAACCCCCTTGGCTTGCTCCGGAAGCCACAGTGAAACTGAAAAAATTGGCTGACGCAATGAGTCCTTGGTCGTACTCGCAAAAAAACGCGGGGTTGTTCAAAGCAATTCCCTCGGGTCCTCTATGAAAATCTCCCCATCGTCATCGGTATCCAACACCCCGGATAGTTTACACCAGACTTGGGCTCAACAAGCAATCCCGAACACGAACTACACCTGGTTCATTGGGGGGGCCAGCCAGCCCCCCAAACCCCCCTTAGCTGGGGGAAATCCCCCAGACCCCCTTTACCGCAGCGTAGTAAATTATCACCAATTGGTCATCCATAATATAATAAAATGTTAAAATACCGCCTACAAAGATTGATAGGCTGTAGAGCTCTCTCGAAAGCATTGAAATGCCACATAACGCCGGCACTTATTTGGTACTCATTACCTGCTATACTGGTACTCATTACTCACTACGTACCTGCCAAGTAGGTAGGTACTTACTAAATAATTACCAGGACTACCAGGTACTGTACTTACCTATGTACTGTACCTACTACAGTAGTTACGAGTTACTATTTACGTACAAACAGGTTATTACTGCTTACTTATTACCATACTACTGGTACTTAACCTTAGCTACTTATTAGTTACTGGTAACTAATTACCGTGTACCAATTACTATTTATTAATTACCGGTAGATATCAGCACGTACTACGTTGCTAGTTACTGTTTAATAATGTGCCATTTGCCAGGTATTATTGGCACTTACTCTCCGGACTAACTTGCATACTTACATAGGAGTGAAATAAACGATACGTTAAACTCAGGCAGAAGCCTGGTAGGGAGTAAAGGGGGGTTTGGGGGGCTGGCCCCCCAATGCACACAGCTAAACTCGTGAAGAGCCTTATATGAAGTAGGCTTGGGGCGACAGAGATCTATGAGACGCGGTTTAGCCGTACCTGGTGATGGCGTGCGGCTGAAACTGAAATTTTTTTATCGGCGACAGGGAGATCATGAAAAGGAACATTTCGTAGATAGACAAGCAGAGATCAAAAAAAATGTCGGCGCCGCAGATAAAAGTGCAGCCGATTAAGAACCCGGCGCTGCCGACGAAGAAGAGCCCCGAGTACAAATTCTGGCGAGGGTTCAAGACGCCGCTACTGACGAAGGAGAACAATGCCGTTACGCACATCCACTTCTCGCCCACATCGCCGCACAACTACGCCGTGACCTCATCGTCGCGCGTCCAGATCTTCTGCGCCAAGAGCCGGCAGCAGATCCGGGTGTTCAACCAGTTCGGGGCGACGACGACGGTCTACTCTGGTGAGTTTAGGGCGGACGGCCAGGTGCTGGTCGTCGGAGAGTCGACAGGTTCCGTCAAGGCCTTCTCGGCCGCCGGCAAGAGCGCGCTCTTCACTACCCCGGTGCTGAACTATGCGACACATGTGACTAAGTTCAGCCCCTCCTCTAACACGACGCTGCTGTCCGCCTCGGACGACAGGATAGTGCGTCTGTGGGACCTAAGCCAGCCCAATACGCCGGTGTCGACCTTTGACGACCACAACGACTACGTGCGGGCCGCGAACTTCATTCCGTCTACTAATCTGGTTGTGTCCGGCTGCTATGACGGTACCGTCAGAGTATTCGATCCTAGGGCACCCAAGTCAGAGGGTCCTGTGACGAGCTACGACCAGGGAGACTCTGTTGAGAGCGTCATGGCGCTCAATTCCACGACGCTGCTGAGTGCCGGCGGTCCCGTCGTCAAGGTGTGGGACATTGCCGCCGGCAAGATGGTCCGCGAGCTGACGAACTTCCAGCGGACCGTGACCTGCCTCGCCAGCGCTGGTGAGCGCGGCATTCTCGCGGGCTCGCTCGACGGGCACGTTAAAGTGTTTGATTCGTCGAGCCCTACCTGGGACGTTAAGTTCGGGTGGAAGTTTGGCGGATCTGTTCTCTCCACGGCCGTGTCGCCAGATTATAAGCATGTAGTCACTGGTCTGCTTTCCGGGCTGTTCACTGTGCGCACTCGAAAGACCGAGCCGCGAGTGGTGCAGGGCCAGAAGAAAGACAAGTCGGGCAATTTCTCGCGGATGATCCGTGGCGCAGAATACCATGGTGACACAGAGCACCGCGTTCTGAACGACAAGCCAAAGCCGCTGAAGAAGCTGAAAACATACGAAAAGCATTTGAATGCATTCCGGTGGGGCGACGCGTTCGACGCCGCGTTTGCCAACGGCATGACTCCAGAGATGACTGTTACCGTTCTTGAAGAGCTCAAGCGGCGGGGCAAGGTCGCGGTTAGCTTGTCTGGCCGGGACGAGGACTCGCTCGAGCCGCTGCTCAAGTGGGCGAACAGGGCTATCCTCGACACGCGAACCGTTTCTACCGTGGCCGACTGGGTCGGTTGTGTTGTGGACATGTACGGCAGTCTCATTGACAAGTCGCCTATTCTCGAGAGCTTCATGCTCGACCTGTACAGGAAGCTCCAGCATGAGATTGGCAAGGCCAAGGAGTCCCAGAAGATAGAGGGCATGCTGGAGATGCTGCTCACGAGATAGACTATTATTATTACTACTACTACTACTACTACTACTACTACTACTACTACTACTACTACTACTACTACTACTACTACTACTACTACTACTACTACTACTACTACTACTACTACTACTACTACTACTACTA